>NW_010517259.1:0-57774 GCF_000687285.1 Phaethon lepturus
CGGGGTGGGCGCGCGGTGAGAAGTGAGAAGTCACGCCGGTGCTGAGCTCGCCGGAGAGAGGAGAAGCGGGGATGCGCGCGCCGAGCCCCGCGTGCCGCCGATGCCGGGTGACGGGGGCGGAAAGAAAACCCCAGTAATCGTTATCAAGATGCAGGTGTGCCAAAAATCATCCCCAGATGCCGCAGAACCTGATAACATCCAACACCCCCTTCCGAATCCTCGTCCTTTAATGGCCATCGCTACTTGAAAAACAACTTGCTCTTGTTTCTGCCCTTAAGAACATGCTTATGCAGCAGGAAAACAGTGGCCCCCAAATCTGCGCTGTTTTCTCTAACAGTCCTGAGATCTTTTATTTTTCCCTACCCAAAGAGCAATTTTCAAACACTTACTCACATTTCATTTTATTAACACATAAGGTCTGTCAGAGGGGAAAGCGATATGGAACCGATTGGTAACGAAAGGAGATGTATGCATTGATTTGTACGTGGATGATATACTGCGCCGACTATTGCCGAGGGAAATACTGTTTAGCCATAAGAGTTGTTATACGTTTATTGTTTCTTTCTTACTTTTTTTTATTATTGCAAATTATCTTTTAGAGCAGCAAGAAACACATGATGGGTTGTGGAGCCACAAAAACAACTCACAAACATTTGCAGAGGAAAGAGCATGAACCCACGCCGAAGACAGTAATTCTGAAACTTCAAATCTTTGAAGCTTTTCTGTGTCCCTCCCCCAAAAAAAAAATTGATAGTAGGAATAAAGCATTTAGGAACTATATAACCTTACTGTTGAGTTCTCGGGAAAGGTTTTCTGCCCTGTTAATTACTTTTACAATACCTGGTGAGATGGCACCATGACTGGAGTGCTTAGGATACTGCAGTCGAAATAATAAATAATCATCTGACATTTCTTAAAAGGCTTACTTCTTTCCGAGTGCTGTTGTCTTTTATCAGCCTGCCTCATGCCTTTATCACATTTGTTCTCATTCAGATCAGTGAAGGTTTTCATTTCCTCAACAGTCCCCAAAGCCAGGATTTGTAGCCTGTATTCAGATTCATTTGAAATCAATGCAGTACAAATAATTAGAGAAACAAAAAAGGTGTTGCAGGTTCTTTCATTTCCTTGGATCTTTTGACCATAAAATGATGACTGTTTGTATTGGAGAAGCATTTTAAAATAGATAGCGAGTGCATGTGTTATCTTCCACACATCCTAGCCGTACACCACACAGACCTGTAACTGCAGAATTCTGAACATTAATACAAAGAAATAATTTTTTTCTCAGCAGCAGACGCATCAATAAAAAAAGCCAATTAGAAGAGATGAATTTTTATTACATGCTGATGATTAAATCTACATTAATCATAAACATCCACAGGCCACCAACAGGGCTTGTTTAATCATTTTCAACCATTTGTGTCTCTCTCCAGCTACCATTCTGTTAGATTTTTCTGCATTACTTCCATCTTTGGTATTGGGATGTTAGAAAGTGCGAGTATACTCCTGGGTAATCAGGATTTCAGGCAATATGACTCAAAAAAACATTCACAAAAGAACCCTCTTGAAAGCTTTCTAAACCCACGATTTGATGGGCTGTGCAGTTACGCAACGTTGTTTGTGGGGTATGGTGTCATATATGGCACTCGCTGTATGCGTGGAGGTTATTTCAAATATTAAATAACCGTTGAATTGTGTAGAGAGATAACTATATAATTGAGATAGATACAAAAGTTCTAATGGAGAATAAAGGGTCAAGAGAGCCCCAGGTACAATGACCTGGACAATGAGGAGGACAAGAAATTACTCTAATATCAACAGGATAATTTTAAATGAAATTTATTTTGAGCACCAACCTAGGAAAAAAAAGGATATAGCATGTTGTCTCATTGCTAGAAGCAAGTAAATAACGCTGCAGAAGAGTTCAGACCTAATTGGGAGTTGGAATAATTATAGATGATGATAAGCCAGCCACCAGAGAAATGCAATATTCAAGATGTGTGGTAACAAACACATTGATTAACATAAGTCAGGACAGGAAAGAACACAGCTTAGAAATACAGTATATAATTTATGACCGTGGCAAAAAATGAATATCAATAATAGATATGAAGAGAAAGAAATAAAATAATTAGAATTCCTCTCTCTCGTGCTTCTTTTTTCCCTATTTCACAGTGATTTTGCAGAGAAAGAGCATTTAGCGAACAGTTTTTCATTTAAGTATGAATTACATCGAAACTGAGTGCAGCCTTCCCCCTCACTGTTTCTGAACACTCACAGAAATTTCACAGCAGTTTTTGGTGGGATACTGAGAAGTTTTTCTGCTTGCGGTAGTATTCCAAGTTGCCTGGTGCTGATCTTATTTCTTTCTTTTTATAAGCAGACGTTTCTTATATGAAAAAAGGGGAGGGGGGAGGAGGTAGGCAGAAGCCATTTTAGTTTTCCCTTAGATAAATTAAGCCAGCAAAGATGCTCTTGGGAGATTTCCGATAGGAAAAAAATAACACTTTCTGGGCTCTTATTCTTAAGCTATTTTTCATTCCCAACAGCTTGACAAAAGGCATATCTATGTTTTACAGTTTCACAGAATTGTATATTTCTTCTTTGCCTTGGAAGGGTTTGGAGACTGCAGAGCCAGCGAGGGTACCGGGATGGTCTAGTCTTACCCGAGGCTGTACCGTGTCCCACAACATGGTCCTGCCCGGGATGCCACGTGCAGCCATGGGGATGGCTGGGGAACAACCGGCGGCACAGGTGGCAGCTACCCCATCCCATCGTCTGGAGCTTCGTTTGCTTCCATGCTGCCCTAAAGAACGAAAAGGAGATGAGAAGGAGCCACAGCTACTTAGACAGAAACCTTAGTACCTCTAGCCAGGCAATGTAATTCTTTGAATGCTGTAGGATTTTATAGGAGTGCATGTCCATGCAATAGGATGTTTTGTTTCTCTGGGAACATGGGTCAGACTTCAACACAAGGAATCAGACATACAGTGGCTACTGGCTTTTGAGCGAGCCGATGTGGTGATTGCACCACCAGGCAATCTCTCCTTATGTCTCCCAGAAGCAAAACAACCTTACGGTGTGCAGATTTGTAGTGACAGAGGAGGTGCTCTCTCTCTTCTAATTTTAAAATGCCACCCTCATCAGCATGTACTCCATCAGCAGAATATGCCTTGGCTGAAGTTAGTCAGTGGGAAACTATGGAGTTATATTGCTTAAGCTAGCAGTTCGGCGGATTTCTGTGCTCCAGCTTGGTCATCTCTGAATTTCCCAAGTACCTCTGTGCATGTATATCATCAAAATATTAACTGAAAACACTGTTAAAGGCAACATGGCTCATTGACCACATACCATGGCTTTCCTGTCAAACATTTATTTGTAGACCACACTTTGAGAACCACTCACTGAAACTGTCTAAAATGAAGTGTGGAAAACACTGTAAGAAACAAAGCCAAGGAAATAATATATTGGCAAGGAAATGGAATCTATCCTGATCTTTTTCTGTCTCACAGTTGTGGAGATATATGATAGCTCTATCACTTGTAATGCCAGTCTAAGTCAGAATGTATGGTCAAGCACAAAGAAATAATTAGGGAACCGTCACAGCAGGCAAAAAGAAGGTATAAGGAACGGTAATTGAAGCTAAGCTGAGATAGATACAAAATGTTGAGAGCCATGAGAAAAGTGAAAGATGAAAGATACCAGCCAGCCCAACAACATGAATATGATGTAAAGCAGAACAGCTTTTAGTTAAGGTAGATCTCAGTTTCTTAACATTCTGTGAGGAAAGATTTGCAAAAGAATGGAGCAATGTGTGAAAATAAGAAACAGAAGGAGCAGAAGGAAGACAATATGGTAACACATGGTTACAGTTCCAAGACTCGAGAATATATTTCTTGTACTATATCCCTTTATGTTAAAATGCATTCTGTTTATTCTGGCTCAATGGCTCAGCTGGTACCGTAGTGTAACACCCCACCACATGGTAGACCTAAGCTCAGGAGCAAGCTTGGGCCAAGGGAGCTTGGGACTGTCATGGAGGTGATGCTGTTACCTTCAGCGTTGCCTGATGCTGCCCAGGAAGGGATAGAGCTGTGTGTTTCTCAGAGAACAGCAAGAAGGAAGGAAAATAATAAACAAAATGGGAGAAAATGCATCTCCAAAGAACAAATGGGCAAAAGTGCATATCTCTCATAAGTTGTCTTTTCTCAGGGAAGTGAGAACATCCTTTGCACATGGTTGTCTATAGGACTGATTGAAGATGATGGCTTCTGTACTGTGAGTATTACTCTTCAAAATAAATGTTATTTGTTTCCCAAATATTTAATGCATTAGTATGGCTATAGGAAGTGAACTGAGATGTACAGCAAAAGTTTAGAGTAGGATGATAGCTAGTTACAGGAGAGCAAATGCCGTAAATAGTGATCTTATAGATCCCCTTGTAACCTACACATGATTAAATATCAGGACTGCATTCACTCTCTGGTGGAGCTACCCTGCCTTCTGAGTTTTTCATGTAAGTTGGAAGAAAGCATGAAAGATAAGCCCACTGATTTCAGACACCCTGAAGCTAGTTTGCAGAAAGCTCACTTGAAGCATTTATTACTTTATGGAGTCAAAAAGTGGGATTTATCTAACCTCAGTGTTCTACTGATGCATCAGTTACTTATTTTAGATACTGACTCCAGAAAGAGGCCTCTCTCCCCCTAGACAGAAAAGTTGATTAAATTACAACAGATGCTTGATTTCCTGGTGATTAATCTCAGGTGAGATGAAGCCTACCCCAGGAAAACAGAATGGAGCAGTTCTTAACTCCATGTATTTGATGCCACCTGCTTCCATGTCTCTCAAGTATACCAAATATTGTAGTCAGAGGGAAATCAAACTGATTTATTCTGGCGCTCTCAAAAGCAATGACACATCGATAATGAAGAACAAGTGGTTTCCCTCAGTAAAATTCATTCCTTGGTCTGCACTGTGGTAGTGCAACCTGATGAATATTTTGCAACAAATCTCGCATGGACAGTATGGTGCTGAGTTGTAAGCTGCTCTTTTAAAATCAGCTCAGTACCTTGCACATTAGCCAGTAGCTTTTGATTTCTTCTAGGTGTGTTTTATACACAGCGTTCATACATATAAATATACATTATTCCAAAAATACTTCTTATCACAGCTGTGAGATCAAAAGACTTTTTTTTTGGTCAGCTAATTCTCCTGAAGAAATAATCATGCAAAACATTCTCTTTTGGAAGCAAACTGTAACTGTTTCAGAAATTGCTCCTTCCTCCCTCCCCAAACTTGAAAATGCCAAGCGGGTATCTGTGAGTTATTCCTGAAGACGGTCTCTGTAAAACATATTTAAATAAGAAAAGCATGGCCAAGCTTATAAAGAAAAAAAAATTGAGAACAAAGTTATAATTAAGGAATATTTAAATTCTACACACAATTGAGTTTGATCAGATAAGGGAAATAGGTACTTTTAGCCTGACAAAGATGGGTATATTTGCTTTGCCAGATCTGGGACAATGCATCTTCAAGACACTGTGCCATTTCTTTTAAGCACTGCTTCAAAAATGTGGGAGGAGGGAGCATCTAAAGCAAAATTGCAAATGCAACTTTTGATTGTTATGATTTATTTTTAATTATCTTTTTCTCCTTTTGTCTTAATTGGACAGAGCCAGTCTAAACTTGTTCTGTGCAATTAAGAGCAGTTACATGCATAGAAAATTGAGACCTATTTTAAATCTCATTTGGACTGACTCATAGTTCAGCTTGCTACAGGAAAATTAGAGCAAGAAAATATATTTAAAAAGCTAATGAGCTTTAGTAAAAATATCCTCAACAAAATGATGTGCTGGGAAATTTTACACATTCACTTCAAATCATATCAGACAGTGGATTGGGGGAAAAGCATTTTGCTCTTACTAGGCTTTCATAGGGGACATCTAGGAGCATGTTATCGAATCCTCTTAAAAATCCTTTCTAAAGTTTGAGCTATTTATTTCCAAGGCAACTAAACAAATATTTTCCAAATAACTCATACATGTGGCTCAGACGGGGGCTAATTCTGTACTTGGTAATTTCCTACCTCTTGCAAACACAATTGGCACCCAGTGTACACAGCAATCCACTTTCCAATAGTTAAGGTAACAAAAACGCCGTAAGGTGAAGGCTGTGCTAAAGCACCTGCATAATGCCCATTAGTGTTAATAGGGGCTTGGGAGAACATATCCAATACCTCCATAAAAGGCCTCATGCAGCTTGGAATAAATGTGCAAAACAATAATAAATTAGTGAACCAGTATGAGAATAATAGTTTGAAATAAACCCAAATCCAAATATTGGAAATTTCTGGGGTTTTATGTTACACATGGGACTCATTTCTTAGATCCTTTGGCTGAGGTGCTTGAGAGGGGGGGAAAGTGCCTAAGAAATCCTGTCTCCTCTTCTGGCTGCTTGAATGCAGCTGGTGGCTTGGGACATGAAGGAGGTTGCATGTATGTGGAGCAGTCATGAAGAGATTGTGCCTGCTTCCCTACTTCAGATGCTGCATACACCAACAGAAAACCAAACGCAGCCACTGAGAGCCATGTGTGTGCTTGAGAAGGTCCCATAGTGCAAGTCCTTGCTCAGAATTCCTACAGATTCTTTCCAGGGACTTAAAGAGACCTGAATACACTTATTTTCTAGGTGTTATTTTTTATTGCTGAGCATCCTTGTCTCCTGTAGTCTGCAGCGAGAAATAGCAGTAGGAACATGTAGCAAATTGTGCTTTACCATTTGTCCGTTAAAAAAAAAGTTACCAAAACCCAAGACCCTTAAACAATTTGAAGCTGCTTGGTAAAAGCGCTTGTTTGTTTTAAACACTTTCTCTTTTCTGAACTCTCCTTTGCCTTATGGCCTTTTTTTGCCAAAGCCCTGCGCTGAGGTCCAGCTGATAGAGTGACCTTGTTCATAAACTGTGAATTCCCATCAAGTCAGATGAAATGCGATCTTGAACAACGGAGAGTTGGCTCCTCTCCAGTCCTAAATGTAGCTGTGTGAGAGCTCTCTGAAATCTGCCAAGCAGTCAGCCCCACTCTTAAAGAAAAGAAAGGCCTGAAATACTTCGGGTCCTTCAGCTTGCCTCATTCATTTCTTGTTCTCCCACAGTTTTGAAGGTCCTTGTGACCAGTTAGACCCTGCCTATGTGCAGTTTACAGCCAGTTTTTCACACTGGGGTGCTCTGTACATCTCCAGGGCATCTTCCCTTCTGAAAGAGTGCCTTCATTATACCTTGAGAGTTGCATTGGCACTGAAATGATATTTCAAGGGGGTGGTAAAGTAGTGAATAGGAGAGCTGCTAGAGGTTGGTGATGTTGAAGTGCTCTGGGACAATGTCTTGTCAGATGACCAAGCCAAACTATCTTTTCAAGCATAGCCTCCAATGAGGAGTGGCAAGGCTCTGGGTAGGGAGGCCCAAAACAGATACGGTGTCAGCAGCATCCAGGGAACTGTTTGGCTGTGGTGACGGGGACGAGTTCCTCACCTGAGCCTGGTGCACCAGGAATGCTCTGGTGGAAAACCTATGTCTGGATCACTGAGAAAGACCATTGGGGCTACAGGAGCCTTCAGATGGTCATCGATGGTCTTGATGGCCAAAGGACAGTTAGGCAGTCCCATTTCTATGGGAGGTACCAGGGAGAATCGGTACCTTGGAAATGATGCAGATGGTTCCAAATACAAGCAGGGCTCTGGCTTGCCCCAGTTAAGCAAAGTCTGAGAGTGCAGGGTCAAGAGATGGTGAGCGGCCCATGCTGGAGCTCTGCCAGGGGACATGGCAGTCACTCACTGTGCTTTTTGACCCTCCAACCAAATAGCTTTCTTCAGCTTTCAGCTTCTCTGGCTGGTAGAGATTTAATAAAGAATCCCTTAGTGCTATTTTTGTTGTTCCTTTTACCCTGCTCAATGCCTTTTCGTATTGTTTTCGCTTGGTCTGTCTTCTGCCCTCACGTTGGCAGGCAATAAAGAGGGCATAAAGACAGCGTGGTGCAAAGATGGCCTTTCCACAGACAGACCTCGCTCTACCAGCCAGCTCAGGATTTAAATTTCACGCAAAGATTTC
Organism: Phaethon lepturus; assembly: GCF_000687285.1. Taxonomy (NCBI): domain Eukaryota; kingdom Metazoa; phylum Chordata; class Aves; order Phaethontiformes; family Phaethontidae; genus Phaethon; species Phaethon lepturus. The sequence continues at coordinate 8,105 of NW_010517259.1, forward strand.
AATGCAGTTCTTCTAGTTCACAAGATAATTGAAGCACATGCAGAAACACAGAAATTGGCTCCTGCGGACAGATTAATGATAAAAGAAAAGACATTGTGACTCGCGTACGTTTTCATGGCCCTTATAAGAAAAAAAAATAGGCTCATGAATAGCTTTCAAAGTGACAAAACTTTTTCAGACAGCAGGGTATGCATTTCTTGGGACTGATGATGGATGATAATAGGATGAGAAAATGAGAACAGTAAGAGGTGAGGCACTGCAGCTCCTGGAGCCCTCCCCTTGGCTGTGGAGCTGGAGGGGCAAGAGGAGGGCACGGGGAGCATGCCCCCAGCAGCCTGCCGCTGTGAGCCTGCTGCCACCCCAGAACAAGGTTTCTAGGCAATCTGATGCGTATTTATGTCTCACGTCTAAGGGTGCCAAGAAAGATAAGGAAGGAAAGGAAAATGGAGAGAATGAAGAGAAAATGAGATACAGCTCCAATTCTTCTCAGGCTCCGGGACTTATCAGTGTCTATGTGGAAGAATTCATTCTTATGTACTATTAAAAGAGAGAAAGCACATTTCGGTGTATGTGCTGTAAAGGGAACATTCCTGATGTGGGACTCAGATTCTCAGTGTTAAAAAATGACATTTTGCTTTTAAACTAAATGTCTTTGTTTTCAATTCATTTTAACTCTTCATACAAATTATAACCTTAATTCTTGTGGTTAGACATAGCTCTGAACCTGGGATACTTATACACAAAAGGACTCCAGCTTAAAGTCAACAAATAGGTGATAATGCAATGTTGACATTGCCAGGGATTTTGCTTGTGGATGATTTTGGATGTAATCTCTGGATGTTAATGCTTAGTGTGTAATTATACTATGATCTTAACAAGTCTCTAACATTTTAGGAACAGAGGAATTTAGGACTGGATAACTGAGTAGGCAATTCTGCTGAACTTGCATAAACTGAACAACTGCATTTTAATACTTACTTGGATTTTTCTTGATCCTAGTTCCCATAGAAAGCTGTTCCAGAACCTCATTGCTTCTATGGTTAGAATTTTTCCTATTTCCAGTCTAAATTTGTCCTTGGCTAGATTATATCAAACTGTTTTTTGGCCTAACACAGTTCTCTCTTTAAATAGTCCTTACCACTGCCTGATGTTTATTCCATAGTAAATAGCACTCACATCTCCTTTCAGGCTCTGTTTTGATAGGCTGACAAACAAAATATTTTAATTTCTCTTCTTTGAGATAGGCTCTTCTTTCTCCCCACTATCCCCATAGCTGTTCTCTGAAACAGTTCCAGCCAGGGCACATCTATCTTGTACATGGATGGCCAGTATGGACATGCTGTATTTCAGATGAGGTCTTGCTGGGGCCTTGCACAAGGGCATGGATACTTTCCTATCTCCAGTGGAAATACTTCACCTGACACATGTAGGATCTCACTTGCCTTTTTCCCTAACTAGAGCATCTTGCTGGCTCATAAAAGCAGTTCCTCTTCTTCCTCCTTTTTTGTTTCAACTGATGAACTCCAGATTGTAGCAGGAAAGCTAATTAGTCTGGGGTTGCATAACCTTACACTGAAATTAAAAATGAACTGTCTCATTTGTTTATTTTTAACTTCTTGCTTCTTTAGGAAATTACATTATTTACTTCTTCACACAGATACCACTGGTACGGTGCTGCCTACTACAACAGGCTGTCTACAAAGTCTTCTTGAGATGATATGACCTAAATACTGCTACGTTTTTGAGAAACCAGTTCTAGGCACAGCCTAGCCCAGTTGAGCTGTTTCTGTCAAAACTTCACATCGTCTCAGCTGCTAGTGTGCCCTGATCACTGGTTAGCAGTTGGAGCAAGATCTCATTGCATTTTCTTATCTCTTTGTTTAACCAGATAGTCTTTTATGTACAGAGTATAAGCTGGTATGGGCAGAAATGAAACTTTTTAATATGAGATTTTACTGTGCTTCACAAGTAGTGCTCTGATCCATTGGTGGCACTTCTGTGAACCACAAAAAATACCTGGTAAAGGAACCCAAATGAGAGTCTTAAACTAAAATTTTTGAGCAGAGTAAAAAAATCCCAATACAGAGCTGAATTTTGAACATTAATCAGTATTAAATTAAATCCTTAGATAACTTCAGCTAATTTGAACTTAAAAACATACTAAATTTAAACACTACTTACGAAGCAGAGATCTGATCTGGGACAGTATCCAACAATGAGCATCTCCTGGTTTTAAGAAAGTACTTGGCTTACTGTGAGATGCTTTCTGCAAAGGAGATGCTTTCCCTGACCTGAGATGTGAATTGCATCTGGAACTGATCAAAAATGGGAGTGCTGGTTTCACCAAAAACCCAAAACACCAATGCCTTTGTTCTGAAGAGTGGGATTACATTTTAAAAAACACTAATTACACTTTTTTTAAAGCACTGAAGAATGTTATCAAAATGGATTTAGTGTCTCCATTTCTTAAGGAAATGAAGGGCTGTTTAATTCTTGATACTTTTTTAATAAGTTCTTAAATTTTCAGTGTTTTAAATTGATTTTCCGTGGCTGTTTGCATCCTGAAGGTGATTGTATATATGCTCTGCAAGATAGTTATTGTGGCAATTCTGAGAGATCCTGAGCACCCAAGTGCCTCACTGGCATCCTGCTCTAATGAAACTGTTTGAAATAGAGACTTTGTCTCCTATAAATACAAAGTCAGTCTCAAATTATTATCTCTGAAAGCAAAGAATACCAGCAGCAGAGCTGTTTGCAAGGGACTTCCTATAATAATTCTGATAAAGCAGGTTGGGTTTTTTTTTTTCCCTTCAGGTTAGGTATATTCCCAGCACATACTTTAATGAAAGATGGAAGACATTTGTTTCAGGATCAAAGGTCTTTATTTTTCCTCCAAAAATTGCTCCCCTCCAAACCCAAAGATATAATTATCTTGTAAGTGGGGCTTCTGCCTCTGCCAGGCTGCGTAGACAATAGCAAAAGGTATTTCAACCTTACTTACTCAGCTACCAGAGGAGATGAATATTTAACTGAGAGACAAGAAAGCTATTTTATTGCATTACTTAGGGGTAGAAAGACACAGAATTTACTGTAGACTCACCCAGCTGTAGCTACAGAGGCTGACATGGAGTATACAAATGCACGGAAAACACTGTGGCAGCACTTTTAAATGACGGTTAATGGTTCTGGAGAATGTCACAAACACAAGAAGTGGAGCACAGGGTATAAATGAGCCTATAGACAGTTACTCAGCTGCTCTGGGAGCATGTGAATTTGGTACCATGCAGGACAAAATGCTAAGGGATTAATGAGGGGAGAAATCGTCTCTTCTGTGTATTCAGGAACAATTGCTATTTAAAAGAAAAACTAACAGTGGCCCCATATGGAAGTTGCTTACAGCCCACGGTCAAAGCTGGGAAAGGTTATAGGACAGGAAGATTTACCTCAGCAATTTGCACAGGTACTTTTGCTCTTTGCTAGCTCCAGTTCACCAGAGAGCTACACTGTTCACTGTTTTTGTTTTCAGCCAGGATGACAGGAACATATTTGCAGTTTACAGCAGGTGCCCAGCCAAGTCAACAAAGTGCAAACTATGCAGTAAAAAAAAAAATATATAAAAAGGTCACTTTGCCAGGGTGTGCCGCTCCAGCAAGTTTCAGTGCCTTACAGGGTGAATGTCTGAATTCAGTGACCAGAGTGATACTTTGCTCACCACATCATCAGTAAAAGTGTTGTGTTTGTCTCCTATTTCATGCATGCGGAGACTTTTCAGATGCTTGCCCGCTCTTGTCCTGACAATCATTACTACACCTGTTTCTTTGAAAAAGAAAAAATATCAGCCTATTCATTCATAACCTCCAGGTGGACACCTTTGTGATCATGAGAAAAAGTCATTCTTCCTGGCAGGCTTTTCCGACTCGGATCCCTAATGTCCTGTCGCTTTGCTGAAGGGTCTCCTGACACATGTCCACCTGGCCCTCTGGCAGCGGCAGAGGCTTGACTCCATGCCCCTCCAATGACTATGCCTTCCATACCTTCCTACTGAGGATGAAGGAGGCAGAATTAAACATCGTGTAATTAACTGCACATGACACTGCACAAGAAAGACAGCAGTGGTTAAAATTTGGGTGCAGGTGGACAGTTATTTTAAACAAAAATGTCAAGGTTACGTGCAGCTGCTGAGTGCATTAGTAGACCTTAATTGCCTATTGCCTTTGCAGCCTTACCGGGGACCCGGCCCCACACCCTCTGCCATGGGTCTGGGGCTCCCCTCAGGCATGCACTCAGGTATAGGGATCAAGGAGCTCATCCAGTTAAAGACTAATTAGGGGAAAACAGATTATTTTTCAGCTGGATAAGTCTCCATACTTTGCGTGCTGATGCCAGCAAAAGAGAAGAGACACAACTGTGCAGTCCTGGGAAGTATGAGACCAGCCATTTCCTTTGCTGTTACACTCGAGTCTACCATTTGCCTCCTGATCTCATGCAAAACCTGGAAGGAGGATCAGTGGCAGCTTCTAGAGACAACAGGAGAACGTAAAGCCTATCAGCATTAGTGCTAAGGGGTTCAGCCATCAGTAGCTAGCCATGCAAACATCCAGCAGAAGCACAAAAAAAAGCCATTCTGTGTAGCACGTGTGATCTTATTTGTGCAGAAAAAAAAGCGGATAGTAATTCTGCTTATCTCATTATGACAATAATTATGCTGGTGAAACAGTGAAACTAGGACAGTGCCCACATTAAAAGAAAGCCCGTATAGGTATTTTCTTTCATGTGGTATCAGAACAGTATTATTGGTGTTTGTTATTTCTGCATGGTGTGTGGACATTAAGTCCTAGTGTTGTCCCAAAACGATACCTCCAACACTAGAAAAAACATATCAATGTGGGCAAGAACGAGGTTCTCAGAACCTGCACTTGAACCAAATTGGGATGTTATAGGATTCAGAGCCCCCACTGAAGATGGATTCATTACATAATACAGATTTATGGAGAAGGGAGAAAGATTTTCCTTTGTAGAGGAGATATTCATCCCCATTGCAGAAGAAATAGGACGGCACTAGATAGAAAGAACTTGGTACCACGCCAGACGTTGCTGTTACCTGTTATTTTCAGATGGATTTCCTAAGAAATGGCACTTACAGAGTCATGTTGTGTGCACGTCCTCCTTTCTGACTGCTGGCTCCGCTGACTCAATTTCAGAAAATTTGATAAATGGCTAGAGGTCTTAAGTACAGCAAGAACTGACAAGTTTCATAAAAACTTTTATATACGTACATAAATCAAATATAACATTACATAAGTAGCCAAGTTGAAGAAAAAGGGCATATTAGTGCCTCTGCTAAAGGAAAAGTTGCAGAGTGAACTCACTTGTACTCCATGTCAAATAATTTACATAGAGGTATTATAAAACCCAGGAGAAGCTTAAATTGATCTTTGTGTCCTAGTAAATATCAGATCCTACCCTGCACACAAGCACCAGAAAGCAGCTTCATTAATTTTGCATCTCCTGGGATTTCTTGTTTCTGTCATAGCAGAGTTCTTTAAGGCATTGTCCATCCACTGAGAAACTGGATGGGCGAGAGTTTCTCTGGTGAGTAATTTCTAAATTATTCTTCTGACAATTCCCATGGGTGAAATAAGTAACATGTTCCTCAAACAGGGAGAGTGAATGATAAACAACTGAGACACTGCTGTGCACTTCAACCTCTCTTAAGTGACCCCAGTAAGGATGAATATCTAAGAAGGGAGTGGTCTTCCTAGCCATATGTAAAAAGCTGGGTAGAGCAAAACTACAAAAAGAGAAGATGCTGATTAACTGGAAGGCAGGTAAAGAAGGTGGGGAATTTCCTCTTTAAGTAGAAATGGTTGTACAGCATGGCAAATGGGGATGGGGTGCAGGTGGGAAAACCAGACTCTTTGCATGAGAAGCAATGCAATATGCAAGACAATAAATAGAGTCCTAGGGCTCATACAGAAAGCCAGTCAGATTCATATTTGCTGGCCTTTCTGTGCTCAGAGCAGAATATATATGTACAGCCATGGCTGCATAGGGTCTGTGTTGATATAGACAGACAGTATTACTTTCCTGGCCACATGCCCTCCCCAGCCCTCATGGCCCACATTTCAGTCTGCGCTTCTTTCCTGAAAGTGCCTTGGGCCATCTCATACCAGCATAACCTACCACAGTAAAACACCTTCTCCAGAGTCTACTTATTTAAGTCTGTCTGAAGTTCATCTATTTATTAAGCTTTATGGTGTGCCCTGAAGGTCAGCTGACTCAGATTTCCTTGGAATGGAAATGAGGAAGGGACTTCAGACCGATGACCTTCAGCAAGGAGGTGCTCACTGCAGCACCCAGATATTTAAATCGCTGTTTGAGTAGCTCAGGTGGTCTCAGCAGCTGATGGAAGATGGGTGAACAGAGGCAGTTCACTCACAACAAGCAGTTAATAGATAAGCCAGTTTGAGACATATTTTAATTTTTAATTAATTTTTTTCTTTCTCCAGAATTTAAACTGCATTTGTGCCTCCTGGAAGGAAGGAGAGAAAAAGTAATAGAGACATTCTTTTTTTTTTTTTCATTAATTAACCATCTGGGACTGAACTCTGAAAAATTCTGATATAAAAATACATTTTTTAGCCCTTAAAAGAAGCATGGTTTCCTTTGATAATGGAGGACCAAAGTCCATTTAAAGCTAGAGGAGTTTTTACCGCTGATTTCATGGGCTCTTAAATCTGGGTCTCAATTCCATATTTTCCAAGGTATGAGGCAGGTGGTAATTAGGCAAAATCTCACCTTTTGCTATGTTTATATTTGTGACCATTTTCAATAATGTGGTGCTTGGTGAACTTCAACTGTCAAAAAGTGAGTTTTCAAGTCTAGGGCACATCTGCATTCCCCATGTAGTCCCAGGGCTTCTAGCAGACCACTTTGTCACCCCACTGATCTCCTGATGCTTGCATTTCAGTTCCACAGTCACCTGAAGCCAACAACAGTGCAGATGACTGCTAGCAGGGACAGTCCCACCATTTCAACCAGTTCTTGGGCACCAATTTTAAAATGGGATAAATTGCTCCTGGAACAATCCCCTATCTCTCTGGCCTTTTAACTGCAGAAAAAACAGAGATAACTGTCTTACAGATTTGATTTTAAACAGTTAAAGTTAGCTTATGTCCGACCATCTTCACTAAATCAGGTAAAGCCCTAAAACCCACAAAGCAACGCTGGGAGATTAAGGCCCACTCCACAACACATGTTTGTACGGGTGCATGTGCGGTGTTAAATGCTTCTGCATAAGCACCTCTGAAGAGGCCTGGTTAAAAAATGAAGGCTTCTATCCAGAGGGGTTGACTGGTATCTAGGGTAGACCAAAATAACTGTTTTCCTAACACTATTGTGCAATAATTCTGCCCTTAAAATTTGAAGTTAAATAAAAATAACATTTGTTGAAAATGTTGAACTTGTTGAATAACATTTTCAGCCTTTTCTTTGGCATGCTCTAGGATGCACGTACTAGGAATTAGAAACTGGGCAAGGAAATGTATTTTTGACAATACCTTTTATTGTTCCTAATTAATATTTGCCAAGGAGCCTCCAACTGCACAAACTTTTGAAAAGAGGCTGGTTTCCTCGTTATCAGCAGACATTTCACAGCTAATATTTCAACAGCTGAAATGTCAGTCCAAACACGCCCATCCCAGGGTGAAAACACACTTTTCTGTGGCTCAGCTCTGGGCTCGGTTACATTCAGTTTGACCCTGTAGAGGTACCAACAACAAGCATATTTTCTTCTTCGCCCTGATATCCTGGTACTGGTCCTCCTGTAGTGGTGCCAAGTGGAGAGCAAGACTACTGCCTCATTCAAACTTAAAGGAGACAAGCTACATCTTGTCTTGATGTGTCAAGAAATACAGATTAGGACATGATGAGGGACGTTGAAGTGGGGCGGAGGGACCTGAAGATGAGGAGTGTATTTAAAGAAACTGAAACAGAGAGTGGGCTGGGGCGGCAAAGAGGAGGCTAAGAAGAAATGTAGCTAGCTGGCAAGTTGAGAAGATGGGGTGGGGTAGGAGAAGAAAACTGAATCTTGTTGCAGGAAAAAGGAGGCATACAGGGATTGAGAGTTACTTGGGCTAAGGTTTTAGAGGGGAAAGAGCATCTGAAACCAGACTAAGGAAGGATGCTAAGTAGAATGAAAATTCAACTGGGAACTGGTTAGGTGAGCGGAGTGTGGGAAGACTAGGAGAGGACATGGGAAAGGTCTGATGGGTAAATCTAGAGCTCACAGGGAGACACATTTCGTTCAAATGTCTGCAGAGGGAATCTGGGAAAACACAAGTGGTGAAGTGGAAGTGGAAGTGGAGAAAGAGCCAGGAGTGGAAAAGGAGAAAAATGGAGCCAAGGACAAACTGGGAGTGTTAGGGTGGGCATAAAGGATCACTTGGGAGTCTCGGCATTGGGTCTCTGTCTGTTTCAGCAGGCTCCTTTCAAAAGCCCCAAACAGAAGACAAGAGTCCTGAATCTCACTATTCGTCTGCCACCAGTATCGGTGAATTCCTCTGGCCAAGGGTTGCTTCCCTGGCAGGACTGTTTCTCAGAGACCTATTGTGTCTGTAAGCTACTCCCTTGGTGCAGAGCGCAGTGAGATTCCCAGTCCTGGTGGTGTACAGCAGGGCAGAGGAGATATGCCGTATGTCAGAAATGGGATTTCTCACTTTTAATGTGCTTTGTTACAAACCTCAGAAATTATACATGTGTGCAAACTGATCTAACAGGTGAAAATTGCACTATATAGCACTTAAACATTAGGAAATGTTGGACTTCAAGTAATCTTCCTGAAGTCATCTGTTTTATTCACTAAACAACTTATCTTTGCTCCAGATGATTCAGGGAATCTATTAAAAATAATAACCTTTGCAGCTGATGTGTCCAGCACATTGTCTATCCTGAGTGCTGAATAAGGCAAGGGTCCAGTAAAAAAAAAAAGTCGGCATAAGAACATGTTATGTAGGACTGTATCATATTCAAGTGCAGGCATGCTTTAAATCAAGAATAGAAAATATGCTCTAAAGTGAAGGAAGGCTCTCAGTATCTTTCCCAAGGAAAACAGAGTGACTCAGTCCTGAAGATGGATTTTTCCTCCCTAAATATTTATAAACGTTTGTGAATGACTTCTCTTTTGGCCTTTTCCACCTTGTAGGTTTATGTTGAACTTAGAAAAAAAAACCCCATACACAGAAAAATAACAGAAAACAGTCACTGGAAGATTTTTCTGCCTCATTTGCACATCCCCATATAACAAAAATGTGAGAATTTCAAGTTCTTCCTAATTTAGAAGGAATTCTTCAGCAGAAACAATGCACACTTCACAGGATTCTGCATTTTCTTCTGATGTTGGCTAGTAAATTACTCGTGAGAATCATCCCACTATACACTGCGATTGTTCACGTAAGCGTTGCTTTGCAAAAGGAGGGCAGAGTTGGACCCTCCTGGGGTCCAGCTCTATGTAGTTATAGAATCAGTGAAACATGTGATGAATATATGGGAGTGGGAATGGAGAAAGCAAAATGAGTTTGTGACTTGAAAAAAAAGAGCATGTTTGATTATCTTAGGTCTCTTGTGTACCTTCTCTCCATATCTGCAGAAGAGAGAATATTCTCTGGCAGCTATCATTTATTATTTATTTTTTATGCTTTAATTATTTGTGGAAATCCTTGGCTTCTGCTTGTTCAGCCAGCTCCTCTGACAGTAAAGTTTACACATTAAGATGTAGGAGGTGAAGCTCTGGTTCAGTGGAAAGAAGGAAGGAAGAAATATTGCTGGTGATGTAATATTGACCATCTGCAATTTTTATGCTTTAATCTGCTCCTATATGTTTTTCAAATAAAACCCTACTCAGATGATGACTGATTTCTTATCTGGCTATTTCCATTATTTTTTGAGCTGTTTTATTTGGGCCTTCCTACTAGTGATATGTCTATATGTTTAAATTTAAGGTTTGGGTTAGAGCCAAAGCATTTGACTTCTTACCCAAACTGTGTTCATTCTTTTCTGAAACTTTGTATTTCTCATTCCTCCCATTCTCTTCTCATGTCTACATTTCTCTGTGTCTTCCCTGCTCTCCTGCCGGACAGCTCTTTCTTTTTCTAGGCTATCATCTGAGTTTTCTTGGCTACTTCTACTTTTTCCACCTGGCAATTTTGTCTGGGTGGAGTTTGGAGATTTTGGACAATTGTCAGGGATTTCTGAACATCTGGCAATCCATTTGAAACAGGATGGGAAACTTTATACTTGTCTCTGCCCACATGCAGATGATGCCTCCAGCACATGTAGAGATAGATGATTGTGCAGATCCCAGGAGCGCTGGCCTGCAGAGTATGTGCTACACAGGTGGTCTTGAGGTGGATGGTAATTCCAGCCTGTTTGAGAAGATCAGAGTCAGAGCAAGTCTGCTGGGTGGCGAACGTGCACCGGTGCCGCTGCGTCCCAGCCCGCGGGGCTGATTTCATGTACACGTGCAGTGCTGCCTGTCCCAAATACAACGGGGTGTTGCACAGACAGCCCCAGTTCTTCCTTTCATTCAGCTTCTGGGCTTCTCAGTCCCCTGTCCTTTACTCTGTTCCCCCACCCCTTTCTGCCTGGGGCAATAGAAATTTGGGGATTCATGCCTCTTTCTAGTACTCTTGGAACAGAACAAAATTCACTTGTTGGGGGCAGGTGAGAGCTTAGGGACTTCTGCCACAGCACTTGAAATCTGGGGAGAGGCTTGGTGTTGAGTGATATTTGGGCTAATTCTCTCCCTTGGTTCCTCTCAGAATTGGTTTGTCTCATATGATAATCATTATTAGTAATGACTCCTAGACCTTGGTGCCAGAAGGATCTTAGGTGATATTAAAACCAACTGAGCATTAAATACCTACAAGAAACACGGGCTCTTGGCTTTAGTGCTTATGAACCCCCAGTCTCCAAGGGGTTTACAAGTGAGGTAAGCTTTATTCACAGTTTGAAGGTTGGGGAAGAGGGGCAGTACAGACAAAATTCTTTCACAGGTATCACCTAGCTGCACAAAGTCTCCATAATCCCTTCTGAAGTGCCATATATTCGATCACACTTACTGTTTCTCGTGCTGCTTCTGTTCCAGAAACTTTCTTCTGCGGGAGAGCCCTTTATTCTTGGATGTCAGAAATCTCTGCTGATGGATCCCTGGCAGTTTCTCTTCCACAGCTAACCCTAAAATCAGAGCTGCTTCATAAAAACAAGGAACAACAGAGGAAAAAATAAAGCGTTCCCTTAGGAATCCTGGATATAACACACAAGCCAGGATTCTGGGAAAGCAGCCTTTGTGTTTTGATGTGATACAATTGATGCCTAAAAACTCAAACCAAATGAATTAAATTTCACAGACACTGCCAGGAAGTGTTCTAGATACAGTAATGGTACATGGAAAATCAATATTTATTATAATTTTAACTGAAAAATTAAAAAGATTTGCCATAAAATACAAGTGCTGCGCAACATTTTGCATGTTCAGAGCATGCCCTCTAGGGTGCTATTAATATAGTTTGTCAAGTCAATGATGCATTGTTTATGCAATTATAGAGATGTAGCCAAATCTTTTCTCTCTCCCTCTTTCTCTCCTCTCAAGTGGCGGCAGCAGGTAGCTGGAGCTGATGGATCATTTTTAGGCTTCTGTGGTGAAGAATATATATTTTCAGAAGTAATCTACTAATTGGTTATGCAGACAATCTCCCAGCTGTGTCCCGGTGCCTAAGTGCAGGGAAATCCAAGCTCTCAGATCTGGAAAGGGTAATGCAATAAAAACCTGTTATCATGTAGTAATTGAGGTCCAAGGTTTACAACAGTGTCATAAACATGATGCATTCAAATGCAAAAGGCCAGAGTGACTCAGGTTTGGGCAGGAGTATCAGAACTTTATTAGTAGTCTACATCGTGGTGCACTTGCTCGTTCGATGCATATTGAATTTGGAAAGGCTTAAACACAGCTTTTAAATAACTTTTCACAATTTCTTTTCCTTTAGTGGACACATTTATTGCTGTGACTTGCTGGATTTCACCTGACACTTGTTTTCTGTGGAGCATGGCAAATTTTTCCATGAACTTTCAACTTTCTTTTTCACTTAGCCAAGAACTAAAACTGGAGCACGCACAACGTAGGACCCTTTACACACATGGCACATGGCCAGGTTTTCCATATTTTCCTTTAAAAAGGTGTGGATTCAGACATTTTGTTGATGACCTACTGACTGACAGAAATGCTCTTAAGGTGTCTTGCAGTAATGGTGATCAGAAGCTTGTTTTTTTCATTGTAAAAAAAGCCCTTGTTTTTTCCATTGTACGTTGACTTCATTATCATTCACAGAACTGTGTAAAAGGGCAACAAAAACTTTCCAAAGACTCAAATACCCAAGACTTCATGTTAATAACACAAGGAAAAATCCTGAAAAATTTCAGACTGACTCTGGTATTAACGTGGGTTAATTGGGCAAAACGCCATAACACCTGTGTACTTCAAAAAAGCATACTGATAAAATTTACAATATAGACATTTTTCTGTGATAAAACCAGGGATATTAGCTTGATGCCTTCTGGTGTTCCAAGATAAAACTAGCAATTACACAAGAGAGATTTTTCAAACATTTTTGAGCCAAACTACAAACAAGACTCACTATTTTTCATGTACTGTAGTTAATTCTGCATATTTGTAGCGAATAATAGATTTATGACAAACAAGTAAAAATCTGGCTCTAATTAGTTCTGCTAGAGACGTTGCAGAATGGAGATCTGTCTTTCTGACTCTTGCACAGAAAGAGTTTATAGTTTAATTTTTTAATAACTTAATTTGTCTAGGATCTGATTACAGTTATAAACATTTAAAGAATTGCCCATGGAGTTTCAATAGTTACTTTTGAGTTGCTATAGCATAGAGGAAGAAAATAAATCAGATCCATGTTTTAACTTTACCCAGTATTGTGTTCTGCTATGGAGGAAGGAAGTTGCTATATTTCTTTAAGTCTTTGTTCAGTGAATTGAATGGCAGTAAAGTTACATACCACTTCCCCCTGAAGACAGTATTTTGATTTGTACAAAAACTGGTGCTTTGTATCAGCTGAAAGGTGTTTAAGGGATTTTACAACATCAGCTATCTAGCTAAGGGACATACGTAAACTGGTGTGAGCAGGATGAGAATTGACAAAGGAGATACCAATTTCCATAACAGTAGCAATATCTCCATCCCATAAAATTATGCTCAATAATACCTTTAAGTAGGGTCTCTCTGCTGCTCATAACACACACCTTAAATTTTTTGTATTTATGCCCACCTGTAGTCTTTTAAGTTTCATATCTTGAAACTCACTTTATTCAGATGATGGTGTGATTTGCAGCAAGAACAAGAAAGGATCAAAATTCACAAACCATGAGAACTAGTGGAGAAATGCCTACAAATGGCAAATTTGCAGGGAGCTTCTGAGAAATGGAGCCTGCATCTGCACCTGAATGGGAAGCCAAGAGTGGGAGCTGTAAGACTCTGGCTACTTAGTCCCTTTGATATAAAAATAAAATAGAAATTTTACATGACTTAAAGAGTAGCTTGCTTTTCAGCCTTTAAAAAACTTCCTACTTTTCTGTTTTTCTTTATCTTTTGTGATCTAGCTATTTTCTTCAATCCTAAATCCTTTGAAATGATTTTTTACTCTTACACTTTCTTTAAAAGGAAGATACCACTGGGAAAATTGTATGCCTTCTGCTGAAAGTCTCATAGCAGATGATTAATATCTGCTACTTTGACAGGGAGCCTGAAACTTCAAAACCCAGGAGTTCAAGCATTTTGCTGCTAGAAGTTTGCTCTGCTCTGAAACCGGTGTCCAAGACCAGCTGAAAGACTACCCATCATCAGGATATGCTGTAGATTGCCTAGTGATTTGGTTCTGAGGAAACAAAGGGGAGACTAAAGCGTGTAGCCACATGGGAGAAAGCTGTAAAAGTAGCAAGACTACAACACTGAACATGGAAGATGAGGGGAAGGGGTTGTCCTCCCCTGATCCCCACTCACTTCTTCAGAATCATAGAATCATAGCACAGTTTGGGTTGGAAGAGACCTTTAAAGGTCGTCTAGTCTGACCCCCCCTGCAGTGAGCAGGAACATCTTCAACTAGTCGAGGTTGCTCAGAGCCCCGTCCAACCTGACCTAGAATGTTGCCAAGGATGGGGCCTCAAGCTGCGCCAGGGGAGGTTTAGATTGGATATTAGGAAAAATTTCTTCACTGAGAGGGTGGTCAGGCATTGGAACAGGCTGCCCAGGGAGGTGGTGGAGTCGCCATCTCTGGAAGTGTTCAAAAAATGTGTGGATGTGGCACTTCAGGACATGGTTTAGGGGACATGGTGGCGCTGGATTAGTGGTTGGACTTGATGATCTTGAAGGTCCTTTCCAACCTAGTGATTCTGGGATTCTGTGATCTACCACCTCTCTGGACAACCTGTGCCAGGGTTTCACCACCCTCATTGGGAAAAATGTCTTCCTTCTATCTAGTCAAAGTCTACCCTCTTTTAGTTTAAAACTGTTACCTCTTGACCTATCACAGCAGACTCTGCTAAAAAGTCTGTCCCCTACTTCTGTCTGGTATCTCAAGGATGCATAACAGAGAGGAAATACAACGTCCATTTCAAAGATGGGACAAAACGAAGCACAGGATCTGGACTGGATGGTTTTTGTTTCTGTCCCAATTAGTCTAAGCAGCATGTTCAGTTGGAGTCATTGCAGCCTTTTGTTTAAAGTAAGGCCTGTCTGCTACATACATGGCAAAACGATCATGGTTAGAGGCAGGAGGTGGAGAAAAGGAGTTAGTGAATAAAAGGAAAAGAGGAAGCAGAATCCAAAGAATCCAAAGCACAAGGAGAGACTTTCTTCCCTGGATGGTCAGCATGACCATTCTCATCATGAATGGTATGATCTGCCTTCCTTGACAAATGTGTGTTTATTTGACATAAAACACTGGTTATTTTCCAGGTATTTGGTACAATCTTCAGCTCATATCCACACCATAACAATGCATTGTTCATATTTTGACTTATTCTTTGACTTACAGAGAATCATCCCCTATTTAATGGCTGCACTGGGTTTGTGTGGCAAGGTTTTGGTAGCAGTGGGGTCTGCAGAGGTGGCTTTTGTGAGAAACTGCCAGAAGCTTCCCCTGTGTCTGACAGACCCAGTGCCAGCCCGGCCCGAACAACAGCCCCCCGCCGCGGGCCAAGGCCGAGCCCAGCAGCCATGGTGGTAGCGCCTCTGGGAGACCAGAGTTAAGAAGGGGAAAAACCCGGCAGGCAGCAATTGCAGCCAGGGAGAGGAGTGAGAATGTGTGAGAGGAACAGCCCTGCAGCCCCCAGCCCAGAGCAGCAGGAGGGGCAGGAGGGCTCCAGGCGCCGGAGCAGAGGTTCCCCGGCAGCCCCTGGGGAAGCCCACAGTGAGGCCGGCTGTGCCCCTGCAGCCATGGAGCTCCACGGGGGAGCAAATCTCCACCCTCACCCAGGGAGGGCCCCACGCCAGAGCAGGGGGATGCCCAAAGGAGGCCGTGACCCCATGGGAAGCCCACGCTGGACCAGGCTCCTGGCAGGACCTGTGGGCCTGTGGGGAGAGGAGCCCAGACTGGAGCAGGACTTGTGACCCCGTGGGGGGACCCAGGCTGGAGCAGCTCGTGAAGAACTGCAGCCCATGGGAAGGACTCACACTGGAGAAGTTGGTGGAGGACTGTCTCCCGTGGGAGGGACCCCAGGCTGGAGCAGGGGCAGAATGTGAGGAGTCCTCCCCCTGAGGAGGAAGGAGTGGCAGAGACAACGTGTGATGCAACCCCCATTCCCCATCCCCCTGTGCCGCTGGAGGGGGCAGGAGGTAGAAAAAATTGGGAGTGAAGTTGAGCCTGGGAAGAAGGGATGGGTGTGAGGAAGGTTTTTTAAGATTTGGTTTTACTTCTCATTATCCTACTCTGATTTTGATTGGCAATAAATTAAACTAATTTCCACAAGCTGAGCCTGTTTTGCCCACGATGATAACTACTGACTGATCTCTCCCCGTCCTTATCTCAATCCAGAAGCTTCTCATTATGTTTTCTCTCCCCCATCCAGCTGAGGAGAGGAGTGACAGAGTGGCTTTGGTGGGCACCTGGCGTCCAGCCAAGGTGAACCCACCACAGTGTCCAAGAAAACTTGAAATTGGAGCTGCAGTTATCTACTTTAGGTAAAGATGGTGTGCAGATAAATACAGGCCAATACAGATTGCTGGCACAATCTTTTGTCATCTCCTGAACACTTAAACCCTACAAAGATTCTATGAGTTAATGACACAGGGGCAAGGGGCATTGACATGACTGTTGAGAGCAACACAAACGAAATGTCTGATCACCAGTTTCAGCCAGACAGTTGCCATTTTTTTGCTGAGATTTAAGCAAGGTTTAGCCAGCATACTGCTTATGCACAAGACTTGTTGCTACCTCAGCCTTTGTAAATGCCATTTGTTACTACCAAACAGGCAGGCATGAGGGAGGCTGGTTTCTCAAAAACATGTTTTCTACCTTCACCTTGAACCAAAGTTTCTAGAACACAGTTTCTAGAGCTTTCCCTTATACATGGGAGAGTTAAGTAACAGGACTAACTGTGTGGTGCTGTTGATGTAGTGTCACTTTTTTATAGGTAACATGTGTCATGTCAGATTGTCTGTATAAGAATTATTATCAAGGGGAGTGAGAAAGGATATGAAAAGCATGTTTTATTTAACTAGCTCTTGAACTTACGAGCTACCCAGAATCCTCACCCTTACATTAACTTCAGTCTGAGTTAAGTGTGTCAAAGTCTTTCATGGAAGGATGTAAAAGGGAAAAAACCCCACAAATAAAAAAATAGCCTTTGAATTGCTAGCAACACAATATTTATTTTCTTTTCCTCAGCAAGGCATGAAGAGCACAGTTTGCAGTTTTTCTGCAGCAGACTGGCCTCTGAGATCAGCCTGCTGTTTCGTAATACTGGACTCTATCCAGCACAATGAAAACAGAGAGTATATTTCTGTCTTTTTTTGTTTTGTTTTGTTTTTCTGTTTGGATGCAATTGCTAGTGTCTTTTATTAGACTTAATTCTATTATACATTCACAGCTCTGGCTCTAGACCTAATTACCACTTCTGGAAAACTACTACCACACATACTGCATATAATGCTGTTCAAACCCCTGTGATTCCCTGTTCATTTAAAATTTCTAAATACTTCAGTGTCTGCCCAATCCAGACCACAATAAAATAGTAGTAACCCTTCTCCTGCTCTTAACCTCACGCACAAATAAGACCAGTCCCTAAACTGTTCCTGTGAATAAGGAACACCACTTGTTGGCCAGATCTACAGTTGTTCCCTGAAGTGCTACCCTGGTCTGTGCATCAAAGGTTTCACTACAAAAACTATTCAATTTAGGTGAGCTAAAGAGAATAAAATGATTGTGCCATGCTGTAGCAAAAATTTGCAGACTACCAAATTTGTCTAAAGAAGAACAAACTGCTTTAGAAGAGTACAAATTTTCCCGAACACCTCCTCAAGTCTGGCACTGATTTGGAAACAACATTCTGTTAAACTCTGAAATTAAATGGTAAAATTTGACATCAGGTAAGAAGTTATTTTAACCACAGTCACCATGAAAGAGCATGAAGAAGGTGGAATAGGAAGAGAAACATCAATAAAGGTGGGTGACTTTGGAGAAGGAGAAAGGAATAGTTCTGTTCACTAAAAATGCTGCTTCAGTGGTGCCAGAATTATTCACTAACTTGGCAAACAGTTTCTGTTGAAAAAGTTCAGTCATGTTGACATCGTTTTTTTCAGCACTTCCAAAGTGTTATTAGGGAGTGTGATTGCCAGACAAGTCCATAAAAGCCTGAAGATACTCTTATGTGCTTTACAGAATGGCAGTTTGCATCATACTGTCTTCCTCCGAGAAGATTCACCTGCAAAGCTCATCTCTGGGGTGCAGGGTTACTCCCTTTCTTAGGCCCCCAAATTGTATAATTATTTATATATTATGCAGTTGCTTCAGCCATCTTATAATCCATTCTTATAATTAGCCACTGGTGCATCTGAGGTGGCCACTCATGTTCCTACTTCTTGCTTGGGACAAAGAAGGCTTTAAGATCCTGCAGTTCAGTGACTTCAGTAGCAATCTTAACCACTGGGTGAAAGATTGTAAAGGGTGATTCATCCCAGGCAATTTTTAAATAACTAATGCTAGGGATGGTGTTCAGCCACTGACATTAGGTGCTTCTGGTTTAGGTACAGACAAACGCACTGAGCTCCCATGAGATGTCCACTCTCTCATCATAGGCAGTGGAGATTCCTCCAGTGCAGTCAGTAGAACCCGGAGCAGTAGTTCAGCTCAGCTGAGTTTCTGGCTGCTTATCTGAACAGGTCTGTAGGACCTCTTGATGATGCTGACTGTGGACCCTAATGGGACAATTGACCCCTAGGGATTGATAAATGAGAGAAAATCTGACCTTAATCTCCAGTGAAGTCCACCTTTATTCTCCACCTTCACAACCTGGAATCTGTTATGGACATGTGAATGTCTTTCTAGAGTCCATTAATCAAAATATTAGCGGTGCAGCTTACAGCAATGCTTGCAGTCTGACATTTATTTCAAAAGAAATTAAATATATATTCTGTACCTGTGTTGCTTAGCTCAGAATGAACCTGAAGCCCCTATTCAAAGTATTTGTGCTTATAGCTTTTAACCGATAGAAAATTTTCCATTTGCCTCTGTATGAAATAATGTATTCAAAACATCTCTCTTCACCTTTTTGATGTCAAGTCAAAGATTTCTGCAAGAATATACTTTTTTCAACCAGCTCTGGTCCACTGAGGTGTATATATAGCCACCTGGTGCTGATGTCAAATGTGAATATTTATGCCAGAGTTGCTAAATCTACATAGTCATTAGGCAAAAAGCTCCAACAACAACCAATCAAAAAAAAAACCCCAAACCCAATAGATTTACTTGTGCAACCTGTCTATATTTTTGCCAATAAAACTCTTCAGGGCAGTGTAGACAAGTCCTTCATTTGTATGTTGGCGAAATCTATCTAAGAAGTGATTCTCTATTGCCCCGCACTCACCTCAGAGTTCATTTTAAGGAACTCTATTTACCATTCCTGTGGCAGACACACATGAAAGAGCAGACACAGTCAATGATGCTTTCAGTCTATTCCACCCTAACATCAAACATCTCTGTCACAGTGACACTAGGATCATAGTTGAGTACTCATTAAAAAATAGAAAATCAACTCAACATTGTGTTACTCCAATACAGATTACAGAGCCTTTGGTTGTTAAGTTTCTTGTAAATGCTAATCAACCCCAGCCTTTTTAATTCTTCATCCTGGATATTTTGTAGCTGTGTGCCTGTATGTAGCTGCTGTGCTTTGGGTTGAAGTACGAGCCGCAAGCCTTTTATGGGTCTGTTGTTAAAACTCTAACATTATGAGATTCATCAAACTAAGTAACACTGCTAATCCTGTAAGAGTCTCTTATTACCCAATGAATGATTTATAACAAAAGAATAGTCTTCTTTATTAAAAGGTTCTCATGCTCTAGAGGCTCTGGTGCTCAAACAGATAAGAGCTGCCACTGTTGCATTGGAAGAAATATGCTTTTCACTGGGACAAAAGGGACTAGGGAAAGTGCATCAGTCATTGGCTTTCCGTGATTTTCTTTCTTTTCTTTTCTCTAGAGATTAGTTTGCACAAAACTATGTTCATAGTTTTACCAATAAAGTTTTTGAAATTGAGAAATGCATAACTGCTTTACTGTGCAACTCAGCTCAATGGTAATTTCTGTTATTGTATTAACATTTAAATTTTTTTTTCTAAATATTAAAGTTATGTTAAATTATAAAACATAGTAGGGCACATTTTCAACAGTACCTGACCTTTTAACATCCAGCCCAAATCTTATGCATCTCAGTACTGCCAAATATTTTCAGTAATGAAAACTCAGATATTTCTGACTGCAAATTGAATGGGTTATGTGTTGCAAAATTCAAACTGTGGGCACACAGTCACATTTTTTTGCCCAAGGAAACATGATGGTGATAAATAATTGTATGCAGAAATGTTTATCATGTGAAACTGATGGGGGAAAATTTGGGAGAAACACTCCTTTTAAGAAGCCAATCTAGAGACAGTATAAGACTCACTTCACATCTATTCTACAAAAATTCTGAACTTATGAAAGGAAACTTTCCTCAGTTTGTCCTCATGAAAGAAGATCCCTAAACTGTTTCTGAAGAGTCTGTCAGTTGCTATCAGTAGCTATCAGCTGTTAACAGTCTATCAGCTGGCGAGCCCACTGACTTCCTAAGCTGCAACCCAGCTAACTACAACCAGCTGCTAAATATGGTCTCAATCCAGCAAAGCACTTTGGCATGTGCTAAGGTTCCTCAGGGCAAGTATTCAGATTAAAGTCACTGGGACTTTCCATATACCTGGAGTAAAGTTCATGCTTTAGGGTCAAGGTGGATTGGGCCTTTCACATACCTTCCCTCTTACCCACACGTAGGTATTGCTGATCTATCCCTTAACACACCAGTGGCAAATATAAGCATTTACTTCCCACACAAAAAACAAATTAGTGGAACAGAAGAGGTTCTTAGAAATCTGTTAACAAATGATGGGCATGTCTGTGCAGTTTTCTAGGAACTAAAAAAGTTATTGGTGAAGTCATTTATTTATGATCTTTCAAGTATGCAATCATAACATGGTCTCATAAAATAGATTCTTTATCATGATCTATGAGTTCATCAGCAGACTTCCAAGCTGCATAGTACACTTATACATGGATTTTTGCTGGATATTATTATGTAGTTGAAATCTATACAATAAATAATAGTTGCAATGCAATACACTAGGTACAGTTCAGAAGTGCTTCCCACATATGATCCCAAAGGCTGCCATGTCACAGGAAGACCACTCTGACAGTTATCAGACGCTGGCTCTAGGAAACATGTAGGTCTATGCATCTTTAAATGGAGTCTCTATGATAGTGCTTAGGTAATATTGACCCTGCTATTCCTTCTTGTTAAGCATAGAAGTGTCACAGAATAATTGGAGAAATTCTAGTTTTAACAATGCTTGGTCTTTTTTAGCTAATAACCATGGCAATTGTCAAGGGAGCACAATGCCTCCTTGCAGCCACCTTTCCCACCTTGTGCTCCAGCACTGGTTACGGGACCGGGATGTGCGTAGGGGAGGAAGAGAGCCTGTTCATCCTCAGCCTGACTCAGTTATTCTTCCTCTGTTGAGACCGCTATGAGAGTGTTTTATTCATTTCTCATTACATTCTATCATACCTGTCAAGTGGCTGTCACAGAAATCCATGAGACATTTTCTAGTGGAGTCATCCCTCTCCAGGGACGCAGGCTTGAGGGCAGAAAGAAAACAGGCCTGGGAAGCAGAGGGCCTTGAAGGATTTAAAGCAGGATTAAGGAGCTTGGAAGGGAGAAGACTTTCCTGGGAAGGGAATGGCAACTCAGAAAAATAGAGAAGCAATGCACAAGTAGGCTTATGAAACAAAAGGATAATGAACATCCAGTCCTGGGCCCTCATGCTTTATTTGTCTTTGATTTATCTCCTGTTCACTCAGTTCTGCTCAAACTTTGAAACAAAGAAGTCCAGTCTCATAGGTGTTGTGATAATGACAGTTAAGTACAACATAACAGTACATGAATAAGACAAGAAATGCATGTTGACAGATGTCACTTACATACAATTTATAGGAGGAATTTTTGTGGGAGATAATGCTTTTGGAAAAACCTACTCAGTGCTCATCATTAATACTTTGGGTGCCTTGCATCAGGATGCACGCAGCAGATTTTACGTATTTTACTTCTCTTCTAGACACTTTGATAAAAGTGGGAGTTCATACAGCACACAAATGTAATTCCAATATGGGCATCACTCGAGCTGCACATTTTCTCTGTGACTGACAGTACAATTGGGAGCCATTTGCTGCACAAAAGAAAAGTTCTTTTTCTAGCTAAGCTCACAGCATCATTATTATGTGCGGTGGTGTTTATACGCAAGACCCAAAGTGCCAAAGTGCACAGAAACATACTTAAAGTGCTGCTCCTCAGAATCTGCAGTAATCATATTCTGTGAAAGTCAGAGATTAAGGGAGTCATCTGAACAATCAGCAGTGCATCTGTGTCACATTATATACAGTTTGAAGTATCCCTCAATTTCTTTTTCTGTAAAACTAACATCAGTGTTTACCTATAAACAGACACAGAAGTCATTGCTGACTATACCCTGCTTTGTATACAATGCTATTATATAAAGAGCTCAAGCAGCACGTCTGCCTGCCTAGATGTGTGTGTTCTCCTACTCCAGCTGCCAACAACCTAAATTATTCAGCAAGCCCTGATCATGCCAAGTTTTTAGTCAACAATGGAGATCCTGCCAAAGAGCTAATAATGTTTAAAAAAAAAAGCAATGTTTGTGACAATTAACAGAGCCTGCAGCCTGCAAAGAGAGTTGGACTCATTTGTAAAGGAAAATTTAAATGATATGCTTCATTATAAATGGTCCCATGCAACACATTGCTAATCAACCAGAGCAGCTTCTTTTTTTCTCCTCCCTTCCTATCAGATAAACCAAACAGCAGCACGAGCCAAAGTTCTTGGCCACTGCTTGCTATAGCTATAAATGTGGTGTGGTTATCTATCAGTATCATAATCGGCTCAGATCAAACTGAATAATTAGCACTAAAGTGGATGAATAGAGCCCCAGCCTCTTATCTTGTCTATTAATAATAAGTATAACTTCACAGCCAAATCAAGAGGTATGTTATAGTACCCCGGAGAGCCTGTTTGGGTAAAACCCCATGCGACCTCACCACCATAAGCAGTGCAGATGGGACAGTGTGTGCCTGTAATGATGCGCTGCCAGCTGCCAGCCCGCCCCAACTCCACGGCTCAAAGTGGGAGTGAGAGAAGATAAACAAACCGTGCACAAACATGAGAGCCATTTGTAGGGACTCCTTCTTCCCCCCATCGTCCTTACTTACACCACCTCAATTAATAATAACTGCTTTGCTCTGCAGACAAGCAGCTAAGAATAACTGGTGTTTTCACCCAAGCTCACTATGAAATTGAAGTAATGTTTTATAGTGGTACTCTGATGACTACAAATTGCTAAAATCTTAGGAATGACATTCAGACACGCTCTTCTCATATTTAAAACCTGGTACATACCTAGTAATTATTGTGCAGTGTCCAGTGCAATAATTATAATTAAACTTTGTACTGCATTACAATATTACCATCATTTTACGATCTCTAGGACTTTTAAGCCACATTTATCTAGTTAGTGTCAATTCAGTTTTGCTTATTTTAATAATTAGAGAAGTTAACTCAAGGGAAGGGTTTCAAGTTTTGCAGGAGAATTAAGTGCTTTTACTCACTGTTTGGGAAATGCTTACTGCAACTCATCTGCAGTTTACTACTGACATTCACTTTGGCTTTATTGACAAAGATACCTGCAAAATGCGTGCTATAAACATCCTGATTATTCAGCTTACATCAATCACAGAAGCAAAGTTTTATTTATCTGAGGTAGCTGAATACTTTCTGAAATAGTCTCTCTGTATGGTTTGTATCTTAACCAGGATGAACCTAAACCAGGGAATTTCTGATTGGATTTGCTTTTGCATTTTCCAGAGGCTCAAACGTGCTTTCCCTTGTGATGTTTTCCTGTGAGACTTAGGTTATGAAAAGAGATCTGTGTTGCCCTGTTACCAGAAGTGGCTGAAACAGGGAAGTGAAGAAGGAAAGATTACACGCCTTCCCCCTGCGGAAAAGCTGGTGGCCGACTTAGCAGTGCTGTCTGGTGAAGGAAGAAGGCTTTTTACCTTTTATTAGAAGCAGATGAAGGGTGCCTGTTGTTGGGATCTGGAACAGAGCAGGAGGAGGTGAGAGAAGTCTGGATTCATAAGAAAGCATTAGTGTTAGTCTGCTACTGTGTATAATGGGATTAAATGTGGTTTACGGTTTTTTTCTTTTTTTTTAGTTAGGTATTAAACACTTAGCAATGCAGTTAATTTTTACTAATAATTTATTATTTTAAAAAAATCCCAAACAACCCCAAAACAACAACAAAAAATTCCAGACTCACTACAGGGGACACTGGCACCTGCATTCAACCGTGGCAAACAGACCGCACAGTTCCTTGTAGATTTAGGCATTTACCTATGTGGCACCAAAGGATCCAGCCACAGCAGCTTCAGAGCAGTAATTCTTGATGGGAACACTTCAAGGCTGCAACAAGACCATATTGGGGCAAATACCTGAATATATTTCACAGCAAATAGCAGGAAGAGTTACTAAATACAAGTCTTTAACAAACTGTTCAGGTTCAGCTCTGTCCTGATTCAACCTCAAATAAGTCAATGGAAAACGTCCACTGGCTTCAGGCAATGTCAGACCAAGCCATGTTTATAGCTGGAGAAAAATGCTAATGCATATTTTTATATCAAAATGGCTCTACTGCAAAATGCCATTTCTACATAAATGCATGGGAAACTCATCGCTTTTAGTTGGTGGAGCCAGCTTCCCAAGGATGGGTTGTTAGAAGACGGTCAGGAATGCTAAGTACTCAGTTTCAAAATTAAATGTTTGACATACTTTGCATGTGTGCAAAAAGCTGTCTGTTGCTGACACCAGTGGCTTCCAGTAAATAGTTCTTTTCTTAGGAGAAGCAGAGAGGACTGAGGTGTGTGAAGGCAGGACTTGTGGTGGAAGGCTGAGCCATGAACCGTGACGCTCCACCTCTCATGGCTGACAGCAGGATTAAGATGAAATGATCCCTTTTTCGGTTTGTTGGGTTTTTGCACCACCTTCTTTTGTGCATTTATAATCCAAAATGAAATGCTTAGTAAGGGAATCAAATTGGGATTTACGTATACACTGTCCAGCTTTGTTCAAATCTCATTCACTGTATTCAGAATGAGGAAAAAGTCTGCTGTTTCACTTAATTCAGTCCATCACATCTCTGAAGAATGGAACCTTGAATGCATCTGAGTGATGACCTGAGCCCTGTGCCAGTAAAACTCTCCACCCCTTGTCATCCTTAAGATGACAGGCTGAGATTCATCACTTCTCCCATTTTTCTCCTTACTGTTCAGTTTATTTCTTTCTGAACATCCATCTGGTGTTATTGTGCTTGCTTAGCAAAATTCAGGACAAATAAAAAAAGGCAGATAATTTCTTCAAATTCAAAACTAGCTGTTAAGCTACATCTGCCCATTCAATTCAACCACCAGCAAAGACTCTGCCTCTGCCAGACATGCAGCTGTACTTGCAGCCGTGATTCAAGTCTGGAAATTCATTTCCAGACTGACTAAAAATCTGCTGGAGAGACATGCAATGAGTAATATTTTCTGTTTTGTGTATGTATGGATTTAATATAGACAGAAATTTGGCGAAAGAACCTGCTCCACATTTCCAGCATCCTATCCCTGTAGACTAAGTGTTAAAATATATATGTATACGCTCACAGACACACACATTTATACATACCGGGATACGTATACACCCATATATGCATATGCAACTCCTGCTATTCAGCTGGACAGTTACAAGCACCAATTCTCTCTTACAAAACAGAAGAAGGAAAAATGATCAATTTTTTATAGTATGTTACCTACAAGTGCAGACATGAGTTTAGTAATCGTGCTTTTGTTGCACACAGACTGTAAAATATTTATGGAGACAATGTGATTTGGGTCAAGGCATTAAATAAAGTAAAAGTTGCTTTATTCAATATGTGATGAACAGTATCCATATTAAAAACCAGAGGGAAAAGTGTTCAAATGAAAAAATATGCTTAAAACAAATTCATCTGTTCAATGTTCATAAATGTTTTAAGAAATGCAGACAAACAAGTCTTGAAATCCATATTTACTGTACACAACTGAAAAACCAATAGTATTTATTTAATCTGGAGGGAGAAGTGACTAAAAATTTAGTATTTAATGATCAACAAAGAAAATATTTGTCCTTGGAAATTACCATAGTATTTATTGTCAGGCAAGTTACAATAGGGTTATAGCTCTTCTCTTGGTAAATTAATAAAACTGTTAGGTCAACATTGATCTAGAAAGAAAATATTTCCTCCAAGTCTGAGAATATTTTTTAAGCTTTGATTTTACAGTATTTCTGCATTAAAATATGTGGAGAATGCAAAGTGTATTTGCTTGGCTATCAGACTTCTGCTTCATAAATAATAAAGATTACAGAAAGACCTGATCCCATAAAAACTTAAGCACAGACTTTACGCATGTATGAGGTCACACTTGCACTTCGAGTTGAGAGTTTATAAAAGAAAAGCAACTTAAACAGTCAAAGATCTTTAATACTGCTGACCTACAGGCACTTAGTCCACATGAAATACATGTAAAATGCCGTATACATGAATAATAACTCACAGACATATACAGACTGTGCAATTCTTGATTAACTGAGACAGAAAATAAAACATTATTTGGCCTTCTTACCTAATGGCTGGCAGAGGAAATCTACCCAGCCTTTAAGACCTCACCAGCTCTGAGACTTCCTACCTCCCATTTTTGTCTTTCACTGTGTACACTGTAGTTTAATTTTCTACTTTTCCTGCTGGCTTAGTTTGTCAGCTTGTCACCTTCTCTTTCTGAAGCTGAATTTCAGTGTCCCTTACAGAACCGGCACATAAAACACTACACCCTACTCGTTTTTTTCATTTCCCTTTTCAAAACCTCAGAACACCACAGTGTTTAAAATAGCAGCTGGGTAATTATGGGTCAGAAAAGAGTTGCCGAGGCTGGAAGATGCTTCGAAGGCTCCATACATCTGTTGGGCCACTGTAATGATGCTTATACCCTCCAAGTCTGCTGTCATGGGTGTGTGGTAAAATCCATAAGCATAATAAACCCTTTCTGGTAAAATTAGAGCTGCCATGTTTTACCTCACATTTGCCATGAGCTAACAGCACAGACAGCGTCAGGTACTATGGCTTGCAGAACCTGATAAATCATTAAAATGCAGTAACTCATTGTATGTCTGAGGCAGTTAGTTGTCATTTTATTTATTTTAATCTTCTAAAAATTAAAGACAACGTAATCTTGTCTTTTGTGACTTTTAAGCATTGTTAAAAGAATCTTAACATTAATTGGAACTTTAATAGCTAATCAAAACAATTAATTCGATTTGAATCCCGTTTCTGTTCATTTATACTTCAAATCAATTTGTTCAGGGTATTTTTCCCTGCCTATGCCACCTTCTCTTTCCATTCTTAATACACCTGCCACACTGCTGCCTAAATACAAGGAAAAATGCATCTGAACCCTCACAGAAGTCTTTCAAACAAACAGGTATGTGTTACAGAAGGAAGTAACATATCAGACCTAACGAATTAGGTCTGGGTCTTATGTAAAACCCAGTTCAATGACAACAAGCTCAATGCCCATTGACTTTGCAGTATTTCCCCAGAGAGTCACTGTTACAGGCAGAATTTTCTTTTGGGAGTTCTGGTTTTTCCTCAATTACAAAAATCTCTTTGGTGGCATTCAACCCCAGCTAAAGGAACAGGGTAGGTCTCAGTGAACCTTTATCAGGTACCTACCTGTAGGCAATTTGAGCTAGAAAGGGAGCTACTGCCCTAAAGAACCATAAGCACAATGTGCTAAAATGGGAAAAGTAATATTTAGTTTAGCCACCATTTCGTTATTTTATGAGTTTTTTTCTATTACCCAATTCTTTCTGGGCTAACACTGTGAAAACAGTGTCTCAGTATCTTCAGAATCAGTCAGCTCCTTTTGCTTGATTCCCAGTTATTACAACATACAGTTGTATTGTCACATTTATCACCATAACAAGTTGTGATGTCATGAGAAAGGGAATATTTGAAAAGGTCTATAAAATAAGCTATCTATACTTTAGTTTTTAAATTTCCTAAGTTTCTAAGGTCTATATACACTACCATAAACTACAACTATAACAATAGATAAAAAATAGATAAAATCCCCACAGAAAAGGACTGTCTATACAAGAATATCTTGTGATGAATGAAGAGAGGAGGAAACATACAGAAAAGAAGAATGCCGAAGCTGAGGAGTGTCTCTGAAGTACTCTCAAGGCACAGACTCCTGCCTAAATTCAAGGTGGGCAGCAGGAGCGAGCTGCTTCTGGGCAGAGAAGAAAGCTGGTTCCTTCTTTTTCCTTTCTTGTTACAGACTGGCCCTTGTGACTCAAATTTCAGTGGGGCTGCCTCCCTCCTGTGTAACAAGCACAAACCATGATGTCACTTGCTTCGATCACAGCAGAACATTGTCTTCTACTTTCCTGCATTCTGCTCGTGGTTTTTGAATGTCACAGACCTTGCGGCAAAATACCCCATTTTATATGTTTAGATTAAAATTCCTGGAAAACTATCAGGGATCACCTCAGCAATTCTCTCTTCCTCAGTTTGTAATGAGAAACAAAGCCCAGATCTCCCCCGCTCTCTGTATTCCTGAAGCCTACTCAAGGACTGACAGTTTTCTTCTTCAATACCTGAAGCACCTCCAGTGCAAAACACACAAAGTGTTCAGACACAGTGGTGATGTTTCTGGGTTGGCTACTATGCATACAACACGGTTCAGATGGATGGAACAACTCAGAAAAACAGATAGCTTTGACACATGTTGTAAACAATATTGTCATACCTTTGAACTTGTGATAGAGGTAATTCATTATTATCCATCCATTTTGCTGGAAACTATGGTGGTTTGACAATTTACGTCATGAGCTACCCTTCATATCAATCAGTGTGATTTGATCCTACACGAGATTTGAAAGCAACCTGTCCCCAGAAAGTTTAACATATAGTGGTAAATAGCCATCCATCAGTGTCCTCTAAGTCCATGTCTGGGGATAACGGATTTCACCAACAGTCGATATTCCTTTTGGCCTTGGTGCCACTGATAATTACTGTTGTTTTTGGATCCATGCTGGGTTTCGTGTGGATGCCCGTGGTACATGTACTTGCACTATATTTATTGGTTCAACCTATGTTACCTGCTCCTTAGTAAAGCTGGTACTGTCTGACTGTCAGATTTAAAGTCTGGGATGACTAATGACTTCCCACAGCTAACTGATGGAAAGACAGAGGCTATTTTAATTGGGGCTTCCTGTCACCTAAAAAAAGGTCTCCTCTTCACTCTGTATTGGAAGGGTGTCATCCTGAACTCACTCATCCTATGAACAGTCCTGTCATCTTTATTGATTCAGGTCCAAGTTTGGTCTTCATGGTGGCTGTTTCTAAGGCAGTGTATAATATTTTACCTCAACATAGCAATGGGTCACATCATTACTGCTATGGAGATTCAGGTGTATTTTCCTTCATTTCTTCAAGAACATAGAAACAGTGCTTTTTCTGGCCTTCTTAAATAACCTGATCAAAAAACATAGCTCCTGAAAATTGCATTATCTGCTTTATTATCTTTTTCCTTGAGATATAACAGAATCTAAAACTTCCACTTACACATCAGATCTAAAACTTCCAGCCCCTGCATGCAGTGTTAACAAATACAAGTGACTAAAAACCTCAAATGCAATATTCATGGACCCAGCTAAGCACATATTTCATGCTCTCTACACTGATTTTGGCTGAGTCACCGCTGCAATAAAGCTACTAAAGACACGGATCAAAGCCAGCCAAAGCCAATGATTTTCTTTTCAGTCTTAGTATAGACCCGTGGCTTTGCTCTTCTGCCTGTGCAGTGTAAAGTCAGAAAGGCAGGAACATACAGCTGCGTATGATGATGCATATTCAAGGTACAGGCAAGGAGTAAGCAAAACCGGTGACTTTATTTCTACCTGTAGAATTGAAGCGGTTACTGCAATTATAATTTTAAATTATATTTCTTTTCTCATTTACCTATTGATTTCCCCCACTATTATATAACTTCAATTACACCACTACAGTGAACACTATTTAAAATATTTTTCTAAAAATAAAACCATACAAGGTATGTACAAATGTAACTACATTCATGTATGGTGACAAAGCCATACGAAGTAGATGTGCTCAGATTGTAATGCTGTATGGACTAACGCAAAGAGGACACATGGGCTTTCTGTTACAGAGGGAACTGAGCTGAAGACTTAAACCACTTATTTCAAAAGACTGAAATAGTCTGTCCCCTGAGAACCTTAGATACCTCTTTCACCTTATGTACTAAACCTTGTTTTATATTCTGTAGATGCCAATCTTCTCTCTATGTCTGCTTACTGATGTGCAGCCCTGCGGGTATGATCTTTCAGTTGTTTTTTTTAACTGAGGTTTGGGAACGATATTCTAAAGTTCAGAAGCATTGCTGTAACCT
Organism: Phaethon lepturus; assembly: GCF_000687285.1. Taxonomy (NCBI): domain Eukaryota; kingdom Metazoa; phylum Chordata; class Aves; order Phaethontiformes; family Phaethontidae; genus Phaethon; species Phaethon lepturus. Next base: position 38,538 of record NW_010517259.1, read on the forward strand.
TGGCCCCGCATATGTTTGAATTAACTGTTTCAGTGCTGCTTTTGTGAAGGTAGACCTGTATGAGGTATTTTTTACCCAAGTAACAGATTGGCAGTTACTTGAGGTAGATAGTGCCCTTACGAGAATTAACAGGATGAGGGTCAAGAATACAGGAGAGCCTATAAAGACTGTTAAAGTTAATAGGTAACAAACCAATACAGTAAAAAATATCTAATTTTAATAAAATCAGTATACAGGTACATGGAAAAAAACAGGCTTGTTATATGAAATGATAAATGTCCATTAAAAATCAATGTTTAAAAAAAATACTATTGTGATCTACTGTTACAAAGTTGCTGTAATGAAACCTAGTACTAGATTATCGGTGGGGTAAAACATGCTAATAGACACATTCTTTCATGACAGAGTTAATGTGAATCCTGACCACCTGGGTCAGTCAAGGCCAAGTGAGAGCAGGCACATTGCCAAATCAGTACCTGACACCGATGAACTGCCACACTAAAACATCTGAAGTCATGTGCCTTAAAGTTTGGGGGCTGAGGTATGCTGAACAACTCTCTGCTTCCTTCTCAGTAAGGTGTGGAGAGCTTGGTCCTCTTGTCATGAAGGAGGTCTGTGGGGATGGCAGTGATGGACTAGTGGCACACAAGTGGCTTAATATATATTATCCCTAAAATTCACAATCCGAATTCTCCCTAAAATTCAAATTCACTCAAGACAGTCTCACTTACCTGCAGCTGCAGGTGGCCATATTGCTTGGGATGAAATCAGAGCTAAGCTGGGGTGAGAAACTGGGTGTGCTGAGGTGAGAAGCAGGGGTAGCACACAAATACCTGCCTGGGTTAGCTGGAACAAAGGCATACACCAGCTAACACAGCCTGCTTTGCGCTGACCTTCACGTGCCTTCTAGCCCACTCTGTCTCACACAACTCCTAAAAAGACCAAGAGCTGATCTACAGCCAACCAGAAATAAAGTCTCTACGTGAGAGCACTTGTGCGGTTCCAATTCTAGACTAAACAATCTGACACCCAGTTGCAGTGTGTGAGTGGCAGAGTCAGGAAAATAAACCAAAGAGAAAAAATAAGGTCTCTGCCTCAAGTACTGAGATCTGTTACAGGGGAAGATTATTGTCTTGCATCTATTGCCAAAGATGAGAGCATCTATCTTATCTTTTAAATATTGTACAGCAATTCCTCTCCTTCCCCTAAAAATCTGCCTGCTGGTTAATATTATAGACATCAACTGAAACGTGGAGTTGCCAGCTCTGTGTAACCCACCCCAGCTCTAACAGCTGTACTTGTGCACATGCAGCATCAAGCCATCTGTGCAATGTAGCACAAAGCACTTACTCGACTTAGTAAAGGACAAGAGAGAAAGGCTTTAGCAGTGTTAAGAAACCTTTCTTCTTAGGAGTGTTTTGGCCAGCTTATGCCTCGCTTCCTGGGAGGCGTGCAGAAACGAGTGTCTTGGAAGAGCCGTGAGGAAGTCTGGCTGAGCGAAATAGCATTCCTTCTGCGGGCTTGCGGTGTGTGCACACCACTGTTGGTGGAACAAATGGTAGCCATATGCTTCCTCCTGCGAGCTAGCTAGGCATATGTGACCACTGCCCTCCTTATACCAACTCCTCTGTGTTACCACTCAAAAATCCAGCACCCCAGGAAGGACTGATCTTGTTGATGTGATCTTTGCCAGGACCCATACCTAGGAGCAAAGAAGACATGACAAAAGCATATTCCCCCTCCTTCAGTGGCTGACTTCAATCTGGCTAATTTGCCTTTGTAAGAGGAATGAGGGGGGGTTGTTCTTTTTCTTCCTTCCCGGTGTCTGTGGATTAGAATGGCGACAGAGAATAATTCAGCAATGACTAGGTGACAGTTGGGTTTGATGGTTATGTTAACACTTTCTTTTTATTTTTTTTTTAAAGAAATGATGCAGATCAAACACCTGACTCTCCAAAAACATGCTGATTTTACTTCATTATGCTCTTTACTGGCACAGCTCTTGAATTCCATGCAGTTATTTATCTGCAGTGATACTGGGAAGTCACAGAATTGCAGAATCATTAAGGTTGGAAAAGACCTTTAAGATCATCAAGTCCAACCATCAACCCAACACTACCATGCCCACTAAACCATATCCTGAAGTGCCATGTTTACATGTTTTTTGAACACTTCCAGAGATGGTGACTCCACCACCTCCCTAGACAGCCTGTTCCAATTCTTGACCACTCAGTAAAGAAATTTTTCCTGATATCCAATCTAAACCTCCCCTGGTGCAACTTGAGACCATTTCCTCTCGTTCTGTCACTAGTTACTTGGGAGAAGAGACCAACACCCACCTCCCCACAACCCCCTTTCAGGTAGTTGTAGAGAGCGATAAGGTCTCCCCTCAGCCTCCTCTTCTCCAGACTGAACAACCCAGTTCCCTTGGCCGCTCCTCATAAGATTTGTTCTCCAGACCCCTCACCAGCTTCATGAGAAGTGGTAGATGGACTGTAGTGTCACTAATTCACCTATAGAAGGTGACAGTTCATATTCTGCACAGATTTTACTTAAAAGAATGACAAAGTGTCAAGTTGAAGTACCTTGAAATAACGTTAACAAAATTTTACAAAGAATGAATTGCCCCAAAAAATCAGGCTCAGGTCTTGCTTCCATCAAAGTTTTGAACAGTGTGCTGTTCAGGCTGGGAAAGAGGATTGGATCTGGATCCAGATATTTTTGGATTCCTCATCAAGAGAGAAATCACTTGTAGGAGTGAAATCTGGACTAGTTTTTACAATGTCTTACGTATTTGAGACTATTTGCTTCATAGGTTTTTGGATCGGGGTCAATTCTAATTAAAATATGCATCCAACCCTGAGCTAACAATTAATTCAAAGCTTTTAATATTTTTGAGTCTTTCAAAAAGAATCAACATCTTTAAGAAGAGTAAAGTAGGTCTCATTTATAAGATTGCCTGTGGCTCCACCCCTGCAAAGGTTTTGAAGAAATTTACCATTTTCAGTCATACGACAGTGGAAAGAAAGCTTGCTTGATATGATCAAACTGGTTTTTAGGGAAACTGGCAATGTATTTGTTAGCTACATGAAGAAGTGAATCAATAAAGTATATTCCAAACTGCAACTGAGACGTACACAGATGCTCACTCTCTCTCTCTCTCTCTGCTGGTATTCTTGTTGGCATAGGTTGTTCATTAACAGAAAAATAAGTCATCTTTGCTGAGTCATGTTAAAAGGAGTTAAAAAGACATTTATAAGAAAATAAAATCCATGGTGGATCTTTCTCATTAAGCCTGTATAAAAATGAATGTTTCAGATTGCAATATTTTACATATTATTTTCAGTAAATTAACTAAAAAAACCTTAAGTAGTGGTGGAATTCCAGTTGCAAGGAATTCTTGGCTTTACATTTGCTTTTCAGTGGAGCCAGTCCTGCAAGGCAGTTACTGTTTGGGTCGTTATGAAAGTTACAGTCCATAAACTGTGAAGAGAGGTACAAATGCTACCGTCACTGAAATGCATAAATAAACCTAATTTTTCTCTGAAATCAGATGCAGCTTGGATGTTGAACAGTTATTTCTGGGAGAGTTTAATTTCTTTAATAAATTAAATTAAGAGAACTTATGTTTGATTGGCAAGTGTGTAGGTGGATCTGATGATTCAAAAAGTAGAAATCCCTCTTGAACAGAAAGGAAAAAGGTGGGAAATGATACTTCAAAATATTTTGTCATTAGAGACAGTGAGATATTACTCTGCTAATATGGATAACAGAAAATTTATATGTGAAATTATGGGGCTGATGAAAAGTAGTCTTCTCATACTTTATGCAAACATACGTTTTACAGTGTACAAAGATCTGGGAGTACTTTAATAAATTTTCAAACTTATGAAATGGGCATATTTATATTTCTTTTACATAATTCCCAGAGAACTATCCAAGGAAGAGGTTATGTTGTTGTTCTCCACACAGTGCAAACAAATAAGAAAACTGCATGCTTAAGAGTGAGCATGGTCTAAGTCTATCTAAATGAGTAGATAAACAAGATGGAGAAAAAAAGGGGGAAAATAAGGGGACTTGGAGATTTGTCAAAAGTCTCTGCTCATTGACTATATAGACCTTACCAGATGCAAATGTTTTTCTGGTATATTATGCTGGGAAGTATAGCAGCAGCTAATGTTAAGGAGAGCTCTGAAGGTGGCTGGAGCAGGATGTACAGGTGAATGTAGCTGGACATGAGGATGACTGCAACGATTTGTCACAAAAAGAAGAGCAGCGCTCTTCACAAATAGAGGAGCAGTGCTCCTCTTCTCCTTCCTTTGGGTGCTGGTTGACAGCCGGCTGAACATGAGCCAAGAAGGCCAACAGCGTCCTGGCCTGTATCAGAAATAGTGTGGCCAGCAGGAGTAGGGAAGTGATTGTGCCCCTGTACTCGGCACTGGTGAGGCCGCACCTCGAATCCTGTGTTCAGTTTTGGGCCCCTCACTACAAGAAGGATGTTGAGGTGCTGGAGCGTGTCCAGAGAAGGGCAACGAAGCTGGTGAGGGGTCTGGAGCACAAGTCTTATGAGGAGCGGCTGAGGGAACTGGGGTTGTTTAGTCTGGAGAAGAGGAGGCTGAGGGGAGACCTTATCGCTCTCTACAACTACCTGAAAGGGGGTTGTGGCGATGAGGGTGTTGGTCTCTTCTCCCAAGTAACAAGTGATAGGACGAGAGGAAATGGCCTCAAGTTGCGCCAGGGGAGGTTTAGGCTGGATACCAGGAAAAATTTCTTCTCTGAGAGGGTGGTCAAGCATTGGAACAGGCTGCCCAGGGAGGTGGTGGAGTCACCATCTCTGGAAGTGTTCAAAAAACATGTGGATGTGGCACTTCAGGACATAGTTTAGGGGACGTGGTGGCGCTGGATTAATGGTTGGACTTGATGATCTTGAAGGTCCTTTCCAACCTTAGTGATTCTGTGGTTCTGTGATTCTGTGAAATTAACGTCTCCTGTATTTAAGTGCATCTAAAGCAGAGATTTCACTGGTATTAACTTGCAGCTTGGGCCAAATTCTTTTCACAACCTGTTGTGAATCCTCCAAAAAAAAGGAGGTATTTGCTCACAAAAGACTTCAGACTGCTTTTTTACTTAAGTAAATACACAGACCTTGGTAGATCTTGTTTTTTTATAAACTTTAAAGCTAAATTTTAACAGTGAAAGTTAGAAACTAAAGATCAAATATCTGTTCAGTACATTGAATTTCATATCTTTATATGTGGAAACTAATATATTCCCAGAATTTCCTCTCTCCTCTTGTCTCAGGTTTTGATAAGCTTCTGAAAAGACTTTTATCTGGGGCTCTATCTTTCTGCCATTCTTAGGAAGAATAAGTGCTATAGCAAATGGATTGATCTTGAGAGCAAAGTTAGAAGATTAGGAAAATAGATAATAGACTTAGCCGACCTCTCTCTTTGCCTCAAGGAACCACTTTACAGACCATTGCAAACTCACTCATAATCTATAAAATGCAGATATCCATCACTTTTACCAGGTAGTGCCTGTACCAGTAGAGGAGATAAGATGGCGAGGTTACGTGTTTGGTTGCTGATTTCCCAGTATAAGCCTACAGTCATAATAGCAGTTAGAGGAGCTCTGTGGGGTAAAACATTCACACACATACAGACCCATGAGACCTTATTAAGCTTAACAGTTCAGAAATGCTATGAGCAGTTATACAGAAAATTAGAGCCAGGCATTATGCACAGATGAACAGACATTTTTCTATTCTCTCAACTTCTCTCAGTTATCTGCATGGGAGATGGGAGGTTTCTTGAATCTCCCTGCAGTCAGGAAAGAAAAAGAGAAAAGAAGAACTAATTTAAAATCTACCTCAAGGGAAAGTTCTTGGCCCTGGTGGGTTTAAAGGAGATTTCTATAAAACCTTTTGCTTAGCCTTCATACATATACTTGACACACTCTATTCCTTGAGGGATTCAGGTGGATTCATTTCTGCCACTCTTGGTGCATACACTTAATTGTACAGATTACAGAAATGGTATCTCCTGTAAACTGATCTTATTCATCTGTGAAGATAACAAACCCTTATAAAAGTTAACTTGGTCGATACCACAACTATGAACTGAGAGGAAGTGATGATCTTGGCCAGAAGCATCTATATTTACCGTTAACTCTGCTGTGCACTGCATTCCCAGCTGTAGGATGCCCTATTGCATTCACCACAACCTGCAGTGGTTCCAACTCAGTGTTTGGCTCTAGAAACCATGGCTTGTAGGAGCATTGCCTTCTCAGTGCTGAGATGAAGCAGGTGTATTATCTTCTTTTCATAGGGAGGTATGTCACTTCAACTACAGAGAGCTAAGCAGTGGCGTAAGAAGAATGACGCCACCCAAAAGCATCCAGGTGGTAGTACTCTGGGAATCGGATGAGGATTTTGATAGATCCGAAGACTCAGGGGAATCTTAGACCTTTTATTTTGGGCAAGGCAGAATGCACTTGATATTTTATTATATTCAAGTCCTAGGGTCTATTTTTCTAAGAACCGTTTTACGTTGTAATGATTTTAAAGATGCACTGGAAAAGTGATTTCCCATTTTATGGCTTCTCTTTGTCTTCTCAATCATATATTTTACAGATTAAAATAAGAGCAGGCGACTGATATTTGTGCAGGCAGTGAATATTACAAGATCCTTCTTTACACAAAAAGAATAGTGACAAATCTTAAAAGCCTAGTCAACTCCACCAGCATTCTTAATTCTCCTCCTAATAGCTTATGAGAAATAGTTCTGAAAAATGACGAACTCTAATGTGCTTCTTTAGATGATCATCTGAGTGTTTCAGATTTTGGAGATCTTAGTGTCAAATACTAAAGAGGGTCCATAAAACTACGTTTATGAAACAAGTAAAGCATGTAAGTAAGTGAGTTCTTTGTGGGATAAAGCCGTTGCAGCTTTGACATATGGAAAGTGAGATTTCTAGTAAGTGCTGTTTGGAGTGATGATCTTATTAGCAAGTCCATAGATTTATAACAAGTAAATTACATGGTATGAAAAGTCACACTTCACAAAATCAGACAGTTTGCACTTGTTTGCTTTTAATCACTTTTGTGAGGAGCCTGCAATCTCTGCATTAAGTGTGTAAATTGGGGAATGTTGGAGCGATGCTTGAACAGAAAGTTCTCAGGATTTTCTGAGGTGCATCTCTTCTCTTAGTAAATAATAATCCCATGCCCTTGCATCGTGCCTCAACAGATATTCCTACAGAATGTGATACTTTTCTGATAAAATGTGATTTTTTTTTTTAGAAGATAGATTTTAACTGAAGATGCTGTGGAGATTTACTAATGACTTAAGTATCCAAAACCAAATCCTGGACAAATTCCAATTTGATAATGTATTTGCTGCTTAGTTAAAGTTAACCTATCTTTAATTAGATACACTGGGATACTCTAGTGGAATAACTTGAGGTCAGTGGAATTGTATTAATTTATACCAATGAGGATCTGGCTCAATATTTTTCTTCACTTCTTGCCCTCGGATCTCACTAGGGAGGCTATTAATAGAGTGGCAACACCATGAGGGAAAGGAAATGGAGAAAGGGGAAATCGGATAAGTCTTTAAAAATAAATTTAATCCAATCAAGACTACAGACGGTGTCAGGAGTGAAATTCTAGTCATGCAGTTACTGCATACGGTCACCATAGGACAAAGTTCTTAATTTTTCATAGTAGCACTTTCTGTATTCAGTTTTTCCATTTGTTTTTGGTAGTTGGTGTATTATACTTAACAGTGCATTATTCAGATCAATGTTTTCCCATTATTTTCTTGTATTCTTTTGTCTGTTTGGATTGATCCCCTGCATCCTGTCTTAGAGTCTGGGCTCTTTGGGGACAGGAAGCTCATTTTGTCCTATGCTTGTGTGGCACCAGGTGGACATGGAGCCAGACAGGGCATGACAACATGCAAAACCATAACAAGATTCATTAGTGCTCGGGGCAGACCCTGTGTCGTGGTTTAGCCCCAGCCAGCAACCAAGCACCACGCAGCCGCTCGCTCACTCCCCCACGGTGGGACGGGGGAGAGAATCGGGAGAGTAAAAGTGAGGAAACTCATGGTTTGAGATAAAGACAGTTTAATAAGTAAAGCAAAAGCCGCGCACGCAAGCAAAGCAAAACAAGGAATTTGTTCACCACTCCCCATGGGCAGGCAGGTGTTCAGCCATCTCCAGGGAAGCAGGGCTCCGTCACGCGTAATGGTTTCTTGGGAAGACAGACGCCATAACTCCGAATGTCCCTCCACCCCTTCCTTCTTCTTCATCCCAGCTTTATATACCGAGTATGACGTTATATGGTATGGAATATCTCTTTGGCCAGCCTGGGTCAGCTGTCCCAGCTGTGTCCCCTCCCAACTTCCCGTGCACCCCCAGCCTGCTCGCTGCAGGCCAGCATGAGAAGCTGGACTGTCTTTGACTACTTAGCAACAACTCAAAACATCAGCACCTTATCAACTTTTTCTCATCCCAAATCCAAAACATAGCCTCATGCTAGCTTCTATGAAGAAAATTAACTCTACCCTGGCTGAAACCAGGACACCCTGCTACACAGGGCTTGTTTCACCTCCTGTCTGAAGACCCTGCTGACCATGATGCTACCATGGCCTTCCAGTCCCTATTCCTGGAGCAGGACAGAAGCAGACAGCAAGGCATGGGTGTGTTTTCCCCTGTTTAGGGTTGTCTCACTCTTCTGTGGCTCTGATCACACCCATGTGTACATGCACACACAAACACAAATTAAACCTGAATTCTCTGAATTCTTTGTCAAGATATTTGGAATATGATTTCAGTTATCTCTTGCTGGATTAGAAGTAGGTCTCAGACCCTCCACCAACCTCACGCTAGCTTCCTCCAAGCCTGTGATTGTGCATGGAGAAGCACTGTGGGCATTCCCAACTTGTTTTTCAGCTGCTCACAAGTGTCAGAAAACCTTGTTTAGGAGGATGCATTGATGTGTCATGCATATAAATGGAAAACGGTTGCTGTTTCTGTCTGTTGATGACAAAGTCCCAGTAACAACATTGATTCTAATTACAATAAAATTCAATAAATATACCTTTCTGTGTCCTTGTCAGTATAACATTTACGTAAGTAGAACTAATTTAAGTGTATTTACTATATGATTAATTTTCAGTCAAATACAACCTAGAAAGAGAAGGCTTTGTACGGCTTTAATTTGGATTTTTTTATATTTGTGGTATTTGGTACCAGGTATAAATCTGTGCATGGGTGCTGGTAAACACTGTCATTACTTTTTCAAAGGGGAAATCTTTACAGGGATGTACTTAAACACTACGTTACTGTACCACATCTTCTATCAAAGCTACAGACACTGTAATAATGCTTTGAGGATGGCTTCTTTCTTTGTGCGAGATATAATTTTTATGCATTGTGATCTGGCAATGGACATGATGTTAATGACTATATACTTTCCATTCAGCAAGCAGTACTATTGGATCCAGCCTGATTTATAAAACAACAACACAACAACACTAGTTAGGGCATTGTATGCTACTTGCCAGATGGTTAACTCCCATGGGTTAATGAGTATACCCAAATTCTAGATGATTTAAGATGTCCTGCGGATATTTCCTTAGGTACGAGGATTGCTGGCTGTTAATTTACATGTGTACTGTATTTTTCCCTCTCTCTATTGGTCTCATGAGAATTCTGAATTTCTTTTTGTCCATAAAATGCTAATAAGCCATATTTAACACCTTCCCCTTTTGCTGCTCTGACCATCAAAACATTGTTTTCAGATTTCAAACACTTCATTTATTAGACTGAATTAGTTCCTCGCAAAGAACCAGGAACTGGAAATTATATTTGTATACACACACACTGCCACACACACAAATATACACACACGTGTATATGTATACATACACACACACTCTCCTTTTTAGCTTGTGCATGCTATTTTCATAAGTCCTTTTTGCAGGCATTTTGCAAGAACTCAACACTAGAAAATATTTTTCAAATTTTTAGCAAGCACTAAAAATCTAAGTTATTCATTAGTCTGAAATAAATCTAGACACTGTTTTATACCAAAGCAAAAAATTTAAGTTTGTGTCACAGAGGGATGTTATCATTCTTGACAGCTGAAACCCATGGAAAGGATCCCCTATTAATAACAATATTTTCCTGAGATCTCTCTATAGTGGTGTGGTACTTCGTTACCTCTGGCGGTGCCTAACTGGCACATATTCACCCTGAAAGAGGGGAGTTTTAGAAACAACATGAAAAGTGTTCATCTAGAGGGAAAAGGCACAACTTTCGTACAGCTGTTTTATACCTGCACGTGAGGAAAACAAAGCAATGAGTGGAAATTGCAGGGCAGTATGTCAGAAGTCCAATGGTAAATGAAATCGAGATAGGGCAAGTTGCTACTTCAATATAGCTGGCTATCAGCCTTCTCCTGGTTTCTAGCCCCTCTCTATTATCAGGTCACCTTGTACCCCCTCATGTACATTCCAAAAATTTAACTACATTACTAGGGAAAATTATGTGCTGGGAAAGTCGAGGAGGGGCTGTTGGCAAAGGAAAAGAGAAAGCAGGGAATGAAGAACAGTTCTTTTATATAGAAACATAGGTGCTGACATTGTGAAATAGCTCACAGTTGTGTTCCTCCTGGCAGCGGTTGCTGGCATGAAGTTTTGTGAAAGATACTCTAATGGGAAGTCTTTTCTGATTCTCTTTTACCCATTTAAGGGACACACATGTTCTTTTACCTACATAGAGGTTTAATCTTCATTTTAAAAATCCTATTAAACCTTCACATAAAGAATATCTTGAGGCAATAAGTTTCACAAGGTCAGCGCATATTGCATAAATCATATCTTTTTGTTTTAGATTAAATGTTTTATCCCTACAACTTTTTTAGCTCTTTGTTCATTTTTGATAAGATGGTATTTTAATTTACTTTTCAATTCACTCTTCAAAGCATTTTATGTGTCTTTTGTAATCCACTCATTTTCTGTGCCTAGCTCATAACCTTTTTTGTACATGTCTACTCAGAACTGAGTATTTGTACAATGTTGTTCAAGCTCAGTGTCCTGGTGCATGGCTGCGGTTCTTAAGCACCAGGACTATGCATGTTACTGTTGTTTCTACCACTCACAGCAGCAACAACAAAATGTCCCGGTATTTACAGAGCCTCTCCACCATCCTAGACATATTCACTGGCTACCCCTGGATTCTTTCAGTCACTTCTTCTAGTTAGGATGGCAAGAATTCAAAATTGTATTTAATCTGAGGAAAAGCCATCATAATTGCAAAGAAAAAATGTCAATTTTGTGACATTCTGGATGCATCCAATATTCTCTTTTTTCTTCACATAAACCAAATGTACAGGGTCAGCAGAAAAAGAGAAATGCAGCTGACCCTCATCAGCATTTTAACAGACCATCTTATATAGTGGAGACATCTCCGAGCAAGCTTGAGCTGGTTGATGTTTAGAAAATCTGTCCACCAAATCTCAGGGTGCTGACCTGGTTTTCAAGGTGGGGTAATGTGACATGGAGTGCTTTCAGCTGCCCTGCTGGAGGCAGGGGCTGGCAGCATAAGTGTCCGTTCCTCCTTGTCCACCTCCTGAAGCACAACAGTAAACCAAGCCGAAGCCAAAGAGTGTTGTAGCAAGGGGCCTGTCTAGACAGAGGGAGCAGAGGTACTTCTGCTGGGTTGCCCATGCCAAACTGGGAGCAGGATATGTGCGTGCACAGGGTGCTGTGCCACCCACAGTGCCTGTGCACCTGCATCTACACCAGCCAGGGTCAAGAATTTGCAAGACACCTTTTGTCTGGCTCTCACTCCAACTTAATAAAACCTGCTTCTCTGACTGTGACCACCTTATTTCCAGACCTGGGTAAAACGGTTAGAATCAGTAACTTGAAGATTTACTTGCTCAGGGACCTCTGCAGCTAAATTGTACCATGAAGACATACTCAATGGAAAGCCCTCCTGCATCTGGACATCAGCCTCAGGTAATCTGTCTCACAGACCTCTGGAAGAGTGCTGTCAGGTAAACATCACTCAGTCTCCAAGTTCATGCACTTCACTTTTACCAGTTTCCTTGATTCAGTGTTTCCTTCAGTAGGAGCACTGCCCTCCATCTTCAAAACACACCTTATACCGACAGCTCGAGCTCCATGTACCTGTTTGGAAACCTCAAAGCCTGGGTAGTGCAACCAGGTCTGATGACATGGACTGAGGCTGCAGTTGCCATGAAAAACCACACAGTTATGAGACAACATCAAAAGAAAAAAACACAGCTATATGGACAGCAAAACATCTGCTGAGGGCCTGTGGTGACAAACCTCACCAGCACTATAGGTACTTTGTTTGCAACTATGCACCTGCTGCCTCAACTTTTTAAATACCCACAAATGCTGCCAGGTCTGATCCCAGGGAAGAAACTCTCATATTTGTGGTGGGAGGTAACCGTGGGTGCCGTACTACATCCTCTCTGGCCACCATTAGGCTGAAAGTTATTAATTCCAGATAAGGAACATTTCAACTGGTTTCTTACAGATGGGAGAGCTGGAAACAGGGACATGGTGAAACCTACTCAAGGCCAAAGAGGATGTCAGTGACAGGTCCAACTCCTTACTTCATTGACCCATAGTGACTAAACAGGACATGGAAGTGTAAATTGGATATATAGCAAATTTTATGCTCATTGTGTAAGTTTTGGAGCTTAATTTCATAACACCAAAAATATAAAAAAATTCTGACAAGCATTTCAGCACAAAAGCACATAATTCTATTCTTGTTTATAATATCCGATGATTATATCGTTAAGAAACCTATAGTATGACGGGCAAAGAAGCAAGCAGCAAACAAGAAAAGTATAGGCTAAGTGAGCCAATATATGGGAAGAGCTACGGGCTGAATGCCCATCTATGGAAATCTAATCAGCATGGACTGAATACGACTCTGCCACCCAAACAGAGCATTATAGGATGCCAGCTGCATCTGCTTCCCCCACTAGTTATTCCTATTTTTGAACATAAACCAAGCTCTTGGGGAATAACTTCTAATAGCATACCCAAATAAGCAGTGCTGTGAGAAGTGTTATAAACCTTGAAATTTCCATTAGCTAATCAGAATCATTGTTCAGTGACCACTATCTTTTATTAAATGACCACTGAATCAGAATGTTCATACTGATTTTCAATTAAAATGTAGAACAGTCACAACGACTCAATAGCACCCATTAGCACACTGAGACCACTGAAACAGCCGTTACCAGGAGGAAATTCAGTGCCTAAGAAGGTCAACTAATTTCTTCTTGTAAATGCTTATTTCTAGCCAGGCATATTTCAAAACAGGTTTCCTAACAGGAACTGGGGTTAGTCACGAAGAAAGGCATGACCCTCCTCTTCTACTTTTGCAAAGTCCCAGCTCTTCTTTTTGAGAGGGAGTAGAGGGGACTGGCATGAAACATGTACGTGGAAGGGCAGAACTTCTTCCATGCATGGACGTTGCCAGAGCCATGGAAGACTATGACAGCTCCCACTTGGAGGTGTGGGAAGAGCTTCCCTGGCACAGGAGCAACTTAGGAAATAAAATACTTTTAGAAAGGTAGAATCATGATACGTTAAATCTGCTAGTGATGTGAAAATGCCTTTCAACTTCTATAATTAAAAATGCAATGACACAAACCATTCTGGAGTTCTTCTTGCAGTGATACCAGAGAGATATATTGTGATTTACAATCATAACTGTGGGGTGTGTCTTTATATAGGGGTAAATCACACCCTATGTGTACAGGTGCTCCTGTACAGTTTCTTCTCACTTAGTACGCTGCTAAAGGTAAAATAATGAATACCCAGGTAGCAATGAGTTAATTCTCCCAAAGGAAACAGACGCACGTAGTTAAATACTACATCACAAATTACCATTTTTATGTCACCACCTCACCATGACTTTAGCACTAACCCATCTCCATCTTCACACTCTCATTAGGATATAATGCATATTCATGGTCCTGATTATATAGCCACTTTCTTGACTTGTTTTAATTGTGCATAAAGACATTGTGACAGGAGACCTGACCTTTTCAAGATCATTTTCTCTCCATTACTTTTCACAAAGCTATTAACTTGTCGCCTTCCACAAGATTGCAATAATTTATTTCCCATTAATAAAAAATTCCTGGTGCCATGTAAATTAAAATTTATTCAGCAAATAGAATTCTTTGGATTATTTTCTAATGGCTTTATATACTTCCAGCTTAGGAAGAAAAATAATATTAATGGATATAGACTGAGTGGATAATTGCATACATTGGAGAAAAATGAATATACAACTAGTGCTGTGGCTTATTGCACACCAATTACCCAGAAGAGTTCCTTTACTTCCTTTTTCAAGAAATATATTAAATAATTTATTTCAGAGGATATCATTATAATCTTGAAATTATTCCCATTGTATAAAGGACTTGGCAACCTGATGCACAAACAACAAATTTTGGTATTGGAAGATCCACACTAAATAAAAATACTTGTAAGTGTAAATGAAACTAAGGGAAGGAGTAACTTTGACAGAGTCGCAACACTACTGCAGTAGAATTAGAGAAGGATTACATGGTGAAGATATAAGCATAGTTTCTATTTCACAGTGTTTTTCCAATAGGAATGAATTATGCTGAAATTGCATAACTTGTTAATGACAGAAAGGCTTAGATCTGCTGCGAGCTTTTCAGTTTTGGGCACTTGATAAAAATATTGATATAATAGGAAAACCAGAGCATCATAATTCAGCAGTATTTATCTGTTTTTTACAATTTAAAGTATGATATGTCCTTACATTTGTTTACATAATTTCTTTTTGGGGAAAATAGCTCACGTACATTTTAAGTCATGTATTAGTGATATATAGTAACTACCACACAAACAGATATTTCAGTGTTTGGAAGTTGGCATGAAAACTGCAAGCCATGTAATAGCAGCCATTTCAAATCCCTGACCAGCTAAATGGGAGGAATGATGATAAAATTCAGTGATATGTTGTTGGAACGTTTCAAGGCTGTAGAAAAAGAAGTCATTAAATTTCTACTTCAAAGTCACAGAAATGTGAACTGAAAGAGGAACTCTTGGCTACCTGCTCCCCCTCACGAACAACTCAAGGCTGCTTCCACTCCGCTCTGGTGCGACTGTAAGCACGTTCTGAGAAACTTTTCAAACACTGTTAAATAGTGTTATACGTTGAGTAGTTTGACCATGTGTAGGAAAGCAAGGTGTTGCTTATTTTATTAGCAACATGGACTCTAACAGAGAAAATTGGAGAGCAGCATGGAAAAGTACGCAAGGAGAGAGGAGAAGACGTGTTTGCAGAGGGAAGCTAGGCTACAGTACAAACTACTGCAAGTTTGAGCTCTGGAACAGAAAGACCTAGATGTTAGAAAAGCGGCTTCATCCACAAAGTATACATTGGTATCAGAGTCCATGTGGACAAGCCCTCCCTGGCCTGCGTCAAAGCCACATTGAGGACCAATCCAGCAACTCAAATGTCAGAGATGTGTTGTGGACTGTGCCTGCAAACGTCTTCTGGCAAAAATAAATGTCTGAGTGTGCAGGAAAGGGGAGGCTGTGAGGGGGTGCTTGGCCCAACAATAGATCTTACCTCTCAGCCTCTCTTATGTTGGGGTAGAAGGAGTTTTTTGCATGAAACCACAAGTTCAAGCAGAAAAGAAAGTCTGCAAAAGAAAAGTCAATGTATGAAAGGGCTAAAGGGAGCCCAGTGCTAGAGATCCATCTTTTTCACTGGTCTCTAAGAGGGTCAGTAAGTGCTTTATGGTTCTGGCTTGCTCTGCTGGTTGTGTAGCGTGAGAGTATCCCATGCAGTTGATCTGGTGTGTCTCAGACCAACAGAACTGACTGCAACCACGTGAGAGTTTAGATTTCTGGGCCATTAAATGAAGCTTTCCTTGGACGTTAATCTGTATAGATATCATCAACAAAGGCAAACGCTACTGTGTATGTAGTAGCAGGTTGTGGCTGAAGAACATTTTCTAAAACTCAAACCAAATATTACTGAATGATTTTGTGACCTTTTAATACATAGACAGCTTTCTCAGTAAACCTTTAGAGGTCTTCTGGGATGTTTTTTGTAAGTATATTCGTTAACCAAAATTAACATGGTCTTCTTGTCAAATCTGATTTCTAAGTAGAGAATGAATGAAATTCAAAGAATAAAATTAAAAATGCAGAACAAAAACTGGAAAATGGAAGGTTAAGGTAAAAGATGTTGATAATGTTCATGAACCCATGAACAGGAACAGCAGCTGAATTTCTGACTTAAAGATTAAAAAAGCCTCACAGGAATAGCAATCTACAAGCTGAATGATTTTATCATTCTGTTACCGCATTAGATCTGGGAAGTCCTTTTTTTTTTTTTTTAAAAAATCTTGATGTTTTAGTTTTTTGGTGGGGCTTCTGAAATAGCTCATTGGCATGACAAAGATTTTTTATTTTACGCTGTAAATTTACAGTAAAAAATAAGTGACTAAACTATGCAATGTTCCCAGTCCTTTAAATATATAAAACTAGTCACATAGACCTCTTAAATTCTGCCTTAAAAAAATCAACTTAGAATTCATTACAAAAATCACATTGACGTTTGTAGCTTATCTCAACACAAGGAAAAAAATCTGGGGTGTTGTACTTGTTCAAACCGCACTTTCTTTTTTCCTGCCTTAATATAACTAAAAGCGTTTGTTACCCCGAGCCCATGGTTTATCCCAGAGGGTAGGTCTTCTGATACACTTTAAATTCACAGTCAGACCTAATTTAGGCATGTTATACACCTGCAAATCTCCTAAGGAGACTTCCATAGTATAACATGGATGACGAACATTCAGTACTAGAAAAACCATTCAAATCTATTGAGCTGTTCCTTCACTCACACAAATTACTTTCACAAGTTCAGAGTGGTCATTACCGATCCCTGAATATTTACAAACAGTAATCCTGTTCATGTGCATAAGCACTGCAGAAAATTAATTACAGTTTGTCTTTCATAGGATTGATGCCTCATTGCTATTAATAGGGAATCAGTACCTTTTGCTTTAGAAGACAAGAATGGTTTAAACATGCAAGTTGGTGCATGTTGAATAATAGGTCAAGGTCATTTCTAGTGAAAAAGTTATCATAAGCTTCTATGTTAATAGTCTGTGCTAATAAGGACCAGATTTGTACGGATGCTGAAGATGTCTGGAAAGATTTGGCATTTCCTTATGCAATCGTCTGCATGTAGCTACAAGACTTATCATGAAATTGTTACATTAGGGATTTGAGTGGAAGTTGGAATAATTCAACTGCCAATTTAGGCTGTGTTTGTATTTGAAAAATTACAAATTTAGGACTCCAGAAGAAAGAGCTTGCCACCAAATGATGCTTTCCCTCATGGAAAAAGATGAGTGAACATGAAAATCTTTGTTTGCTTTCACAGAAACCTTAAGGGATTCTCAAAAATGCCTAAATCAAATAATACTGAAATATGTATTTTAGTGGGGAAAAAAAAAACCCAAAGTGTTTACACAGAGGATTTTTTCCATTTCACTTTTGTAGGAAAAAGCCATTTTTTCAAAAGCATTTTTTAGAGGGCTTTATTTCACATTATCACAGTCCACTGACCCATGCTGTCCTCTCTCTGAGTACCAACATTTAAAGCAGCAAAACACATTGGGCCAAGTTTGTACTTGGGACAACTTTGCTGCAGTGTTGAAATAAACAGAGATACACTGGGGATTAACTGGGTCTGGTTTGCCTACCGCCAGACCAACAGTTTAATTTTTCAGCAGTCAACAGTATGCTGTATTTATTACAAGAAAGCAGCATTTTTAGTAAAACATTGCATCAATTGTGTTTCCTCACACCGAAGCTCACTCACCGTTACATTGAGCACTGTTAGGTTGCAAAGGAAATCTTTCTATCCTGGCCTAGTTAAATGGTCTAAGCAAACACGACATGTACCTCTTTCACAAGGCAATGTAATGTGAAGATGGGGCTCTTGCTCCCCTTTACTTGTGCAGATGGGTATATTTTGCATGCCTCCCACACATCTCCATCCAAATGCACAATATGGATGTTTTATCTTTCACAACGGGAACCTTCTGTTCACAGATATGTCAACATTCCTGAGAATGTTTCTGAATTTCACAGGATGGGACCCTACCTGAATACCAGATAGTTGGTCCTATGACGCTGATACAACACAGAGAGGAAATTCAGCTCTCAAAAATAGCCCTAATATTCTATATAGTTATCAAATTTAAGAACCTAGGAAGCATTGCTATCCTTACTAACATGAGTACGAGTTTCAGCATTTACTTTGACTGAGCCAAGATTTACTCAATTCTTTATTTTACAGCAAATCATTTATATGCATATTTTATACCTATCTACATAGTGAGATATGGTACCTTACATGTTAAGCTGACCTTATTTTCTCATTTGGTAAGAAGCTGAAGTTTATATCTGCAAGTGATCATATGCCACGATTGTTAAGTTTCTTCTGTTAATCTTTTGAGAAAAATACACTTTTTTTAAAAACATGTCACTAAGAGGAGGATGCACCTAGCTGTGGATCTGATGTAGACAATATCTTTCATAACGTTCTGATGCTTGCTGCATCAAAGATTTGTCATTAAAAGTAAGCATGCTATCAAGTAGGAAAGCAGACTTATATCGCAATTATTTTCCGATTAGCTGCTGCCCATTGCTCCTGACAGGTATAAATTAGATCTCGCTAGGTTGCCTACAGATTAATGAGTTCCAAAATTGGCATTTAATTGTTTGGGAGTAAGAGGCAGAAGAGGATGATATCTGCAAAAAATCTTTATCCACCTGTGATTAGAAGATATTCTCCTTCCTTTCTGCTTTTCCTTTCTCCCCTGGCATCGCTTGGGTGATAACTGACACTTCTATCAGAGGATTCCTTTCGACGCAGCAGAAACTTGCAGCTGAGGCAAGGCCAGAATTAATAATCTGCGTGAGCAAACACACAGCTGCTGTTTGTGGAGAGAGATTCTATTAACGAACAGTGAATTCTCATAATTAGCTGAGCGGTTTCTGCAGCTGCCTGCCTGACCCCAGACTACACAAATTGTGGGTGGTGTTCGGCCTCTAAATCAATCTTACCTAATTACTATAAGCATGTTCCTCCAGTCCTAATGACTGGGGGGGGG
>NW_010517259.1:57805-58108 GCF_000687285.1 Phaethon lepturus
GGGGGGGGGGAACAGACATTTCCTTACCCATTCAAACGTTCCTCTTATTAGATTCTCCTTTGTGCCTAAATTCATATTTTTTCTATTAGCATTTCTAAGGGTATACAGGTGTGGTTACAAATCAGAAGCACAGAAGTATAATTCATGTCCTACAACCATGTGCCAGTGTGTGTCTGCTTTGCAAACAGTAGCAAAATGTGTGCTTGTTGGAAGCATCTGCCTTGCTTCAATTCACAAAACATAATTTAAAGCACACATGTCTGTCTGGATTCAAAGCCTTTTCTCTGCCCTACTTCCCCCCCC
>NW_010517260.1:0-14145 GCF_000687285.1 Phaethon lepturus
GAGGTCTGGCTGACAGGCCTGTAGTTCCCAGCATCCTCAACTGGGAGGGAAGAATTCTTAAAAAATGTCAGATGTCTCAAGGTGAAGATGAAGCACGTTTTAAAAATCAGTCTAGATAACCTGAATAAATGAACACCCTGAAGCACCTACCTATTCCTATTGACTTTACCATTACTTCTAAAGCTACCTTCCTTCCATGAAGGAGGTAGGCTGTGTGAGCATTAATGCAAATAGCATAAGAAGGTGCAGGTACCTGATATCATTGTCCTTTTTCCATATCAAATGTGCAAGTCCATCCATTTCAAGAACTGACACACAGTCTCACCATTTGAAGCATGTTACTTCTATTCTTGATATCACACAGTGACAGCATCTGGCCCAATGGTTTTGATAATAAGGCAAAGAGATTTCTCTCCCTCACAGCACACAGGGAATGGAAGAGGAACTCAACCGACTGCCCTCAAGTTTTCACAACAATAATCACTTCAGAAAGTTTTGACCAGATTTTTCAAAGCAATCTGATGTGATTGTGCTTCTAACCTCAACTCCAAATGAGTTCACCTCAGGAAACTGTGAAGAAGTGAACAAAAGAAGTTAAAATTCATATTACTGCTTGATAAAGTAATGCATGATTGCCATGAAGAAAGCAGCCAGCCTGAGCATTCATTTGATGTAATTTAGATATACTGTAAAAGTCTTTTTTAAAGGTTCCTTTTTCTCCCTAAAAGTGTATAACTGAGAAAGACTTAAACATGTAGTTTCAAGCATGACATTACATTTTGCTCCAGCTATACTTACCACGTTGCAGAGGTTCTTGAAATTTCTAAAATGGGCACATAGACTTTCTGGTATGGATTGCAGAAGCATGTTTGACATTTGAAAAGTTCTTCCAAACAAATTCAGGTTTGATAAAATACATTTTTAAAAGATGATTAAACTTAAAATAACCTTAGGAACTATTTCCCCACTTTTCAAAGTTCTTCTCCTTAGGCAGTAGAATGTCAGTTACCTAGTCACAATAAAGGCAATATAGCACTTCTATGTGCAATGGTACTTTTCAGTTTTTCAGGACTAAATCTCCTGTCATACTGAAGGAGTTATTCATCATAATTAAAACACAGCCATAATCTCACCTATTTTTTATTTCTTATAAATGATTAAGAAAAAAATAATTGGACAGCTCCTGGGTAATTGGTTTAGAAAAGAGTGCCAAACATGTATTTAATGAATGGGTATCTGGAAAAAGGCCTGGAATCATCAGCCTTTGGTGCCTGGTCAGCTCTAGGTACACGTAGGAAGCAGCAGTAGTGATACAGCATACTTACACCTGGAAAAAGGCCAAGCACACATACTTACATACAGGAAACAGCAGAGCGAATTGAAGGTGTGCTCCGTGCCCACTGGGAATGCCCCCAGCCTGACGAACATGTCTGCAGTGCTCTGCTCAGGTGTCTCGTGCAGAGCAAGAGGATAGGTGCAGCACGATTTTTGCCTGTTCCCTGTCAAAAAATGCAGAAATGCAGTATTTCCACATTCTTGTATTGGGATTCAAAAATGTTGCTTTCATATAATAGAAGTCCCTGTAGAGATGTACTAGTCATCTTTGCTTACCATTCCCTCAGTCCCTCTTTAAAAACTGTCTGATAAGAAAGAAAAAGACCAAGAGACTTTGCCTTTTACTTCAAGATGACAATAGAAATTATGGGAAACATTTGAATTTCAGTCACTTTGGCATTAATCTAGAAAGACTTCATTGACTAATGGAATTACAGTGGATTTATATCAGCATAATTGAGTGGAATCTAGTTTTCTGCATTATAATGTAGGCTGATCTTTTTTTTCCTAAGTCATAAATTACAGCTCATCCAATTACACTCTAACAGAATACTAAGTATTTTCCTCTTTCTAAAAAGAATTAATGGCAGGTAAACTTGCATACACTGCAAATCAGTAACAGTTAGTAAAAATTTGCTACAAGAAATCATTCAGTGTCTCTTCAGCAAATATTTGAAATAAGTTGCTAACTCTAATACCAAACAAAACATGCCCAAGTACAGTCTGGGTGAAAATATTAGGCTATACTGAACAGAATTATTAGACCGTACATCATTATGTCCACAGATGGGTTTATGACATTTTGCATACGCTTGTTATGTAGCATTTAGCTGAAGCTTTCTTTTGGCAGAGAATGGGGTCCACATTGCAATAGCCACTCATCCCTCACAGTATTGTACAGAAGTAAGACTGGGCAGAGCAGGAGAAAGAGAAAGGACTGGAATTATTTCTGCATGAAGGAATGTCAAATGTTAAAACTATAATTGTTTGACCTGTTCTATTCTAAGGACATATTAAATACCCTGACTGAATCTTTTGCTGTCTTGCATGTGTAAATTATTGAGCAAACCTTTAATTATTAAAGATCAGCACCCATCAAGTGCTTAAGACAAAATAATAAGGTGCATATAAATGTAAGAAATGTGCAGGTACACAGAAATCATTACTTTGAAATTTGTGTTGTACAAAAGTATTAGTCTATTATTGTGCATGTTCAAATGATTTTTGTTAAAAGACTACATCTTTCAGGATAAACACAAAAAAATCTGTTTCTGCTTAGGCTTTGGATTTTCTCTGAAGATTTTTTATTAAAATGATGATTATATCTAACAGAAACCATTAATATGTCATAAAATTGTCCTATGGGGTGTGGCCTAGACAGCCCGTTTGTTATTCACACACTTGAATGAAACCTTAAGTAAGACCTCTTAAGTATGTGCAAATGCAGAGGATCAGATCCTCAAACTGAGGATTTTGTTTTGCTCAATTCTTTAAAATCTGCATTTAAAAACAGGATGAGGCAAGGTGCGAGAACCATTTAATGCATATTGATCTCAAATGCATGGCCAAATCACACCTTGCGGAAAATGTATCTATCTGCTGAAGATTTTTTTCACTGACTGAGTCAAGGCATTAGCCAGTCTGTACTGCCCAAGAAGACTTTGCAATTTAGCTGGAAAACAAAACCTCCACATGAAAACTCAGACTGAGAAGTGTTAGCTTTTGGGTAATTTTCAGCTTCTGTTTCTTTCAACACAAAGTTAAAGAACAATGCAGAAAGTCCTCTTGTTTTCCCACCAGTTCCAGTTAGTAGCATGAACAACAGAAATAGTCTCGATTCAACCTGTGCCACATCAACAGATATATTCCCAAGAGCATAAGGACGCAGAAGAGGAAGAATTATCTATCTCAAATAGGAAAAATTCTGTGTTTTGCATGCTGAACTATACATTTCTGTACAAACATATTCTAGTATACTTTAGTACACCTAGAATGATACTAATATCTGTAGCCCTCTGCATTAGAACTTACAGAAGTGTTGTACAGTTCCAACTGTAGGCTGAATTAATTGCACTGAACAATTGAATGTGCAATTGAATGAACCAGTCCTCTGGCAAACTCCAGTCACAGAACTGGATGCATAAAATCCCAAGGAAACTACTTAAACCATCCCAGAAGGAAACCCTAAACCAAGGCTATTTCACACTACCCATAAGCACTGACATCAACGGTGTGGAAACTCGGTGTGCCCACATCTTCCAGAGACTGTGAAGCAGTCAGTTATGTGAGGAGCAGGTTTCATAGCAGATTGCAGTTCCTGAGAGCTCACACTAAACCTTAAAAATGCAAAACTTGCACCATGTAGCAACTGAAGACAGTCTTTATTTACTCATAGGAAGAACATATCTTCTTCCACCCTTGCATGAAAAATCAAATAAAAGAGAAAAATAAAAGAAAACATTACAACACATTAAAAAAGTGTTTTGAGAGCCCTGCCAAAGAAAACATCTTCCAAATGGCTTCCACAGCAGGTGAACCTTCCTGAAGGAACTCCACCTTCAGCTTCCTCTTATGGATGTACAGTGAAAGCCCCTGAAACCAGTAAAGGTATGACCAGAGGGCCCTTCCACATGTGTACACACACACACACACACATGTACACAGAGTGGTCATTTCAAAACACCATACAGTTGGCAGGGGTGAAGATAAATTGTTCTACCACAGTTGACTCTGCATTGAGGAATCCGGTCTGAAACACACACAGGAGTAATCTGCATCCCCCCAAATTCTTGACATACCTGTTTGTTTAAAAACTTGTTTCCTAACAGTCATTTCTTACACACCAGTGCAATGACTGTAGTGCTTTATAGATAATTAATAAAAGAAAATAAATATCTTTTCAGATGCATATAATCTTTTTGACACTTACTAGGAGTACATTAAAAAATTATTTCACTTCTAGTTGATGATATAGTATTTCAGATGTAGCTGCTGCAGCCCATGTGTTTGTCCTATGCTCTTCACTAGTGGTCATTTCTGCAGCTCTCATCACAAGTTCATCTGTTGTGAATCAAAGTGATTTAATTCTTGAAAATATTGCTCTGTATAAATGGATACTAATGATCCTGTGTCCAAATGTTACAGACACAGGATAAATTCTAGGAGCTTTTCTAAATGTTATGATTTGATGAGGGATTTCACTCCTGAGCAGGAGCTATATTGAGCAGGCTGGCTAGTAGCTTTGTTAATCCTGTATATCCTGATACAGTTCAGGTATCATCTTGGATTAGTAAAAAGCGCACGAACTGTCTTTGCACGTGCAGCCTCCTCAAGACTAATCCATCTGGTCACCTGCTTTGCTCTAGTCCTTTGGTGCCTTTTTTCAGGTCCTTCCCTTGGGTACATCCAGCTTAGCTGTGTATCCAGCACATGGTTTCGGGAAGCTATTCCCAAGAGCCCCAAAAAACCTGTATACTTTTTTCTCAAATTATCAGATTCACAGTAATCCTAAGTGAAATTATATGTCAAAGATTCTTTTGAAAATTTGAGCTATACATTACATTGATTCAGGTCGTGGAGATAGAGCACAGGTAAATCAATAGGAAATAACAACACCTTTCTTATTCTATATTGCACCAAATTAAACGAAAACATGTCTTTCTAGTTCTGGTGTCTCTTTCTTTCTCATTATTTTACTCTTCTCTTTTTCTTTCTTTTTCCTCTGTCCCTGCTTTTCACTATAACCACTACAGTCGTCTTCATCTTCCTTTCCCCTAACTCATCAAAATGCAGTCCTTCTACCTCTCCTTTCCTTACTTCTGTAGAACACTTATTTACACTTCACACATCATGTCTATTCCCCTGCTATGAGCCCGTCACCCAGTGGTTATACCACGACTGAACACAAAGCTTCACCTCCACAAACAAACTTTGTCTCTGCTGAAGGCTCCATGGAGACATTTCTGACCCTATATCTACCTTTCTGAGTTTCTGGGATCTGCCATCTCCTTTTACTTTGATTAAGCATGACGCAGACGAGGAGAGATGACTAGAGGGTTAAAGGGGTTTAGTACAGAAATCTGCTTTCAGAGACCACACTTTCCATGACTGACTTCATTCACATAGACAGAACTGGTGTTTTGGCTCTCACGATGCTCAAGATCAGCAATGGTTAGTGGGGCTATTGCCAACCCTCAGCAATGTCAGATACCTTACTTGTTCTTATTCTTTATTTATATACGACATTTCATTTTGTGTCATATCTACAAAAGACTGGATAAATATATTGATGACAAAGATTTGTGCCAGGGTTAAAAAGAAATGCTAGATAAAATATTTAAATCCCTGGAAGAAAATTTCTAAAGCCCTTTTCATGATCCTGTTAAATAGCTCTAATAACAAATCAATTTAGAATACGTGAGGCATTTGTCTTCATCTTGAGCTTCATCTGATTAGGTAACATAAATGTTTGAACTACTGTAGCAAGGAATCACTAAACCATATAGCTGTATGTGATATGTATGCGATATGTATGTGATTATACAAAAACAATCTGTAAATGCATATGCTGCTGACTCATCTTCTGGACAGTATTGCATAGCTACACTGTAACTGCAAGCCAATTTTAATAGCACTCCTGGAAGCCACAGGAAATGTTTAACGGATGAATTCCACTATGTACTATCTACAATGTGGTCTCGAAGCCCAGTGTTAACGCTCTGAGAGATCCCCAGACACAGCAGGTCTGACCTCAGGCAATTAAATGAATCAGGAGTTGCAGTTGCCTATAAATATGGCAAAGTAAACAGCTCATCTTGCATGGTCCTGCCTGTCTGTTCTAGATATGGCCCGATCAGCTCATCGGTACAGAGATCCCTGAGTTGCTTAAAATGCTGTTTCTAAGGTTCTGGTCAGCTCCAAACGAGGTTCTTGCTAGAAATAATTTTGATGTAAACAATCCATGTAAAATTGTGGCTAACACATGTCCACTGTACAACGATTGTAACTATAGCCAATGTCGTTGCAAGGTACAGATATTTTAATTTGTTTAAGAAGAAATGCCGTAAGACAAATGAACCACTAGTGGTAATTAACAAGACTTCTGTTAATTAAATTCTGTTTTGGCTCTAACTTATATTGTCCCTACTGCAAATGGAAGTTTCTTTAACAGCAAAACCTGCAGTAAACATCACCATACTTCACTAAATTTCTTGTCTTTGTTGCAAAAGGGCCTTTATAACTCTTGAGTATCCCAACAGCTTATTGAGCAACATTTTTTTTTATATATAAAGTAATTTCTTTTGCAGTCATTTGAAGTCTTGAGTTGGAGTAATCCATTCAGATCGTTTATGCAGAGAAAGATTTCTGTTTCCAGCCTGTTATCAGCAAACATGCACTTCCATAACTTTATCCATTAGCCCAATTACGTTACAGGAACTGATCTTGCATACAAGTGTAACATACCCTGAGTATTTTCCTTTTCATGATTCAATTTCTGGCTCCACAGAACAAACCAAAGCCATTGAATTACTTTCATTTGTAGCCTTTCATAGAAGTATGGGCACATTATTAATCTGAGTCTACAGACTATTTTTGGCTGCATGTGTGTATCCTATCAGCCATTACAGAGACTAAGATCATTTTAAAAAGATTGAATAAAGTTGTTGTCTTTTGGGGAGAAATTTTTTACTTTGAATTTCTTACAGATTGAAGTCAGACTGATTGCAAATTTTTTATGCAGAGTAAATTGAAATCAGGCATAAGAATCTCTATTTCTAACTAAATAAATTTTAGAGAAGTCAAAGAGAATATCCGACTTAAAGCACATGAATCAAGCTTCCTGCCATTCTCAAAGCAATAGAATAGTTGCACTGCTATAAGTATCAGGAAAGGAAACATCAGCACAAGGTTCAGCAAGCACAGGAGTTTCTACCTTCTTGTTGTGACTGTTTACTTTCACTTTTTATACTCCATGCACTTTAGTACTAATATGTATGTTAGCAAGGTGAATTCTGAAAAACAGATTTTTCATGAGCACTGCCTTCTTCCCGACACCAGGTAACTCCAAATCATGGAGCTATCATGAGAGGTGGCTTTAACAAAGATATCTAATATAGCAAAATATCTGCTGACTTAAGTGTAGTGGTCGTCACTAGCAGTGGCCAACAACCTTTTTTGGGGAAAGAAGGGAAGAGACTCTTCCTGTACCAAACAAGGTTGAGAATAGACAAACTGGTACACACTGATGGTGCTGAAAGAATTTCAAGATACCATAACTGTCTTGTCTGATTCCTTCTCTTCTTGGACTAGCACGACACAGATTAGCCAAAAAGATAACCCCACAAAGTGGCATACTGGGACCATTTGACTTCAAGAGCAATATAATCACTGCAGTCACCACTAGCAACAAAAGACTTGGACTTGTTATGCTGAAGAGCATCGTTCAGAGATGACCTCTGGAAAATTTCACTGGTTTCTGACACACTGATATTCTTCATAGATTCTAAGTTCTGGTTTTCATAATCCTGGCCAAGTGTCATGAACACACTCCTTGTCTTCCAGTATCTCCCACAGACAGCTACTTTCAGTCTTTGTCAGTCCTTGTCAGGAACTAATTGTGGCAGTGAACAGCTTTCTGTGCAAGTCTTCTGCCTCAGAATTCCATCCTCATCTTCCTGCTTGAGATGCTGAAGGTTTTGTCTCTTCGCAGCCCTTGATACTGCCAATGTTGAAGGACAAGGCTGTACTATTGCTCAGAAATATACTGCAACATAATTTTGGTGCAATAAAGGCTACAGTATCGACATGATGCTCCACCTACACATCTTCTTAGAAGGGCCGATTAACCTAGAAAGATCGCTGTGTTAATACTGCTATACTGCTTTTGGTGCCCAGGGTAGCTTGGATATACTTCCAAGGCACTGCATTATGTTATCTAGATGCATCCAAAGACAAAACCCAAGAAAATATATGAGAGAAAAGAATTATGAGGGATGAAGGAGCATTTTGCTTCCAAATGCCATGATCAATATCATTCAAAAGAACAAGTAACAAGAAATATAGTTTTCCATTGCCAAACCCACCACGCTTTTCAGACAGATAAATGATTGTGTCAGTCAACAGAACTGCTAAGAGAGGCAGTTTGGGAGGAAACATTTCAAGCTGGTTGAATCAGGTTGAGGACAAGATAGACCTACAGGAAAAAGGTTTTTAGAAGTAAATTTTAACATCTATAAGAAAACAAATCAAACTTTTCCTTTATTATATAAATTCTGTAGACTTCTACATAAGACAAAATTCTAAGTTTACACTTCAAGAATTGCATTTAAAAGCTATCTTTACTCCTAAAACTAACAACTGAATGTGACAACTGGGATTTCTCAAACAAGGAACTAAATTTTTTCATCTGATCTCTATTTTTCACTCTAAGTAGAAAGAAAATTGCTCTTCATACAGAACAATTTTTCAGTGAGAAATAAGCAATGGATAGAAAATACATTTCACTTCCAAAACTATGTGTTACAGTGAAAGATCATTCAAACTGAGTTTTAAAATGTTATAATCTGTCAAAGAATTCAGGGCCCAATGATGCAAGTTCTTACTCATTCTAGCAATGCCATCTGCTTTCTCAAGTGAATAAAGATTAACCGAACATGGGATTTTACCTGTAGATTGAGAAGAAGGCTTTTAATTCCAGAAAATGAGAACTGCATAAAGGAGTTCATGTTTTTTTACTAGCATTATGCAGGCACAATTATTATCTTTCCTTTCCTAACATGGTCAGGTGTGTGATTTAGTAAAGGTCTGGAGAGAAACTTCTTCTTTCTGAAGATTTTGCCACTAAAAATGTAAATACTACTTGATTTCATATAGCACTTAGCATTTTCGAGGTATTCATTTTTATACAATAATAAGTCAGACTGTGGCTGGGTAATGTCTGGGTTAGAGCAACTATTATGCATTAAATTACAGATTACCTGTATTCTTGGATAATACAGACTTTTTCCCCCCTTTTTAACATTATTTCAATCCATCTGAAATCCATTTGAAACCTATCTATTATTTCCATCAACTCATCAGCTAGAAAACTTTATCATATATTTCATAACAAGATTAACTTTCCTCAGAGTGCCTTTTCTTTCCATACTATAAAAACCTTAACTGTGGGACTTAAATCTCAATTCCTTTTTGCTTAGAGTACGATGATTATACTAGTAATGAATTATGACTATTTATTAATACAAATATTTTGCATTTCAATACTACCTTCCACTGAAAGATATCACTCACACATTTTAGGGTCAGTATTAAAGTTGTCATGAGGAGTAAATGCAAAAAGGGGCTTTCAAGAGCTAATCTGTGCAGAAAAAAACCCGAACAAAAGCCCCAAACCCAACAACACAGAAACAGAGATCAGACTGTTTTCTTTACAGTTCTTTGCTTTGACTTAAATGCTTTCATATTCTTTTAAATATATATACACATACATTATCTTCTTCCTAGTTCCACCTGTTCTGACATATAAAAAAGTAAGAAAAGAAAGATTCTGCATGTGATCATTAGTCTAAAAACGAATATGTGAACCTTTCACCCTATACAGAAGACATTCTGGTTTTGTTTTGGGATAACCTAATTCTTTCTTGGTTTAATTTTCATTTCATGGTCTAAGACTTGAGTTTCTAACCACACTACTTTCTTAACCTACTTATCAACGTTATAAGACTTGAAAATACATATTGGTCATTAAAAAAAGAAGCATAGAAGTTCACTAATCTTTCTAGGATCTTATGTAATTCCAAGTAATGCATCAGAAGGATTTTTATTTGTTTTTATAAAATTAAGACACATTTAAGATTCACTTAAAATATGTTTTGATACTAGAATTTGTTCCTAAGCGGGCTGTCCCCTTTGCCAACATGGACATGCATTGGGTTTATTTGAAATGCCTATGGGTGTTGCTACTCAATTCTTTGGCGTGAAAATGTTGGATAACTGAAAGCAGCCTGGAAAAACCCAGGGGGCCTAACTGGAACCAATATTGATATTAAAAGATGGAACAGTCTATGAGAGGAAAATTGCTGGCAAGAAAAATCTCAGGACAGCACAAAAATTCCCAGATGAAGTTGCAAAAATTTCCACCAGAATTTTCAAACTATAGCATGGGGTTTTTCTCATTTGCATATTCTTAGAAAGTGGTAGTCATTATTTGCAAATTGCTTTTGAACAGGATATTTAATGAACATATACAAAAACCAGGATAAATTCTTTACTAAGTCTGCAGCAACAAAAGTTTCAACCTATGGCCTAAATAAAGACCAAGCCACATTATTTGTACTGTAGAAAGCAACCTACTATGGGCAATATCAACACCCACCTGCATTGTCCAGTGCTCATATACAATTAAAGAACTCATTCCAGTTTTCAGACATTCTTTGATTTATTGACAATTTAATCCTAAAATAATTTTTCTCATACTTTTTCCAGGCTGCAGAGAGCTTTACCTGCAATTATTTATTTTCTTACAATATGGCCATGATTATTTCTCTTGGTCTGTTGTTTCTATCTGTGATTCCTCATAATCTTTTCATGCCATTAAAGGAAATTCTGCCTCCAGCAAGAATGGTGAGCTGTTCCTTGATCCATAATACCTGCAAGCAAAAAGTGCTGGTCAAATGCATCATTCACAGTCTACATGCCAATATAAAAACTGGAAAGAGGAACAGAATAGATTTATAGTTATAAAGGAAAT
This sequence comes from Phaethon lepturus, assembly GCF_000687285.1. Lineage (NCBI taxonomy): Eukaryota > Metazoa > Chordata > Aves > Phaethontiformes > Phaethontidae > Phaethon > Phaethon lepturus. The sequence goes on from NW_010517260.1 coordinate 11,084, forward strand.
GTAACAAAAGTTTCAACATAGATTACCAATCTGTAAGTAACAGAATTAACTGTCAGTAAAGAACCTTCAGTGCAGGCATTATAAGTAATTCCTGACATTAATTCCAGGTGTGAGTCTTAACAGGATTGTGATCTGAAATAACTCCTACTTTCCTAAACCTGATACTGCTTACATTTTATCTATCTATATTTTTTTTCCCTAACTGTGTGTTCTTATATTCCTGATTAATTGTTAATTTACAGGTCAAGTATATCAAATTAACTGCAAACCATCTGGCCAAAAATCACTCCCGGCGTTCTGTTATTCCTTTGATGATTCCAGGATGTAAATATTTCTCCTGTGGGTCCATAAATTTTTTTAAAATCAGTATCTCTGCAATCTTACTGTCTAATTTATCGTTCTGACCACAGATGTTATATCCATTAATCATGACTTAGATTCATCCCACAGTAGTAGCAAAGTGTCTATGCGTATTCAGTCATCCCAAATATCCTGAGCATGAATGTTCCCTTTGACCAAATTGTTTTTAGTATGAATTAAGCTCAGTTCACAATGCATTCATGATCTCTAGAAAATAATTCTAGGAGTGACGTAGTCCTAGTTTGGTTTTGAAACAATTGTCTAACCAACTGTAGTTTCATAAAGCAATGCACAACTCATATCAAGTATTTATACAGCAGTACTATGAAGACATATGCACATATCATGCAGTGAGTGGTGCCTCAGTAAGAAATAGCCTACTGACCGCCCCAGAAGCATAGGTTACGAAGCCATGGGAGAAAAAAAAACAACAAAACAGGAGCAGTGCTGAACATACAGAAAAAGGTAAGCATGGGAGCTTTAAAGTGCATTGTATAACATGATATGCAGAAATGTTTTCACCAGGAAGAGAGAAGGAAAGAAGTTACTGAGGGTGTCTGTTTGGACAAAATGGATGGAATGGAAGAAGATGTAATAAAGCCAAGGCAAAGTGAGGTATGAAGTAGGTTTTGAGCACCTCATCTGTAAATTGGCACGCTTCTCCTATTGTCATTAAGTAGGAGATAGTTGTCTTTTTTTTTTAATGTTTTCTTTTTTATTGCACTGAAAGTATCCTCACCTTGTCTAGGGTTTCTGGGTAAGTTATGTATGTGCATCTGGGTTTCTGCATGTGCTCTCTTTTTCATCCCAGAAATGTTGTCCACATAAAAAGTGGGGTTTGGCCCCTTGTCTGGAATTTCCAGATGTCCAGCAGCCCTGATGAAGCTTTGGCCAGGCTCCAGACATCTGGAAATCCCAAATGGACAGACACTGCACATGCAGAAATAGATAGCACAAATGTTTTGGCATTTAATGTGTCCTGGATGCACTGAACTCACCTCACAATGTTGTACAGCATATGCATGTTCATTTATGTTTAAGAAATACAAAGAGATATGAAAGCATTACTTTTGTATTAATGAAGTATGGTAGCGATTTTATGGTGGTAATTCAGGAGTATGTAAGCATTTCAGGGAATATGTGGTCCTCTACCAAGCAAGAAAAAGCATAAATGAATCTGTCAATGCTGTAATTCACTGTAATACTCCCAGTTATAATGAACTGGATTTCTAAAGCATGGATGAAGAATGAGAACCAGCATCCTACTTTTATTAAATTCAGAGGACTAGCTGCAGCCCAAGGGACTTGTTGGTACTCCTACTAAAGTAAAAAAGAAAGAATTTTTTGTGTAAATGCTGGGCTGGTTTTCAGTGAAGAAGAAGGAAGACAGGTGAGCTGAGGAAGACCATACCCTCACTCAAGATTGCCCTCAGCATCCGTAATCACCAATATTGTCAATATATCACATAGAAGCTGCAGAATTTTCAGCCACAAAGTAAAACATTTGAAAAATGTTGACTTCTTTGGTTGGAGTGAAGAGTGGGAAGAATGGAGAAGGTGAGAGCACAAAGAGGGCAATCATCTATCAGCACCTGGTGTTTGCAAACCAGGAAGATTTGACACCAAGAAGAGGAAAGGTGGAGAATCAAATGGTAAGGCCCATCCCTAGGGAACACATAAAATGAGCAGAGAGCAGGTTATTTGCAAGCGGCAGAAGGAAGCTGTGGGAAAGACAAGAAATCACTGAGCGGATGAGACAGAAACAACACTCAGCCAAGCAGGGGAGTGCATGTTCTCAAGGCTCCAAAATGTTCTTGGCAGGCCTGGAACAAGCCACCTGTTTCCTTTTTTCTTTCTCTCTCTCTCTCTTTTTTTTTTTTTTAATACGTTGCCTTTCTATCTAGCATTGTTGAGTTTTGTCAGCATAGGGACTTATCCACGCTGCTTACTTTCAGCATACAATTTGCAGAATGCATCATTCCTCGCAGTTCTTTGAAGAAACAGCTACACATATATATGTATATTTTTACTGTAGCCTAGTTTGCTTTTAAAATACCCAACTTGCTAACCTAGGAATAGACACAGGGGAAACCTGGAACTTATTTTGCAAAGTCCTGTTTACCTATCAGGGAGGTTAACTGGACTTTTCTCTTAAGATTTTTTCAGGTCGGGGCAGTCAGGACATGGTGCAGAGGTAAATACAGGCAGATGATCTCTCATGTGCCATTAGATAATTAGAAATGCAATTGCAATTTTGTTCCTTGGCTTCTTGTAGAAATGTTCAGTGAAGCATGATGTAGAAATTCGTGGAAGTTTTTAGAAAATTCAATCTCAGATGTGAAAATTGCAAAGGAAAGTAAACTCAAAAACGAACACAAAACCTAAACTAAGAAAAAATATTACTTGATCTTGACTACAACCTCCTTTGGTTGCCTCCATAAACTTATTTCATCTGCCTCCATAGACTTATTTCATATGCATATTTTTCCAGACCAATTCACAAGGGGATAATGGCTTTCCACTTGGTTTTCATTTAATAAACATGTTTGGGATACCCAAAATGCCTTCCAAGCAGACAGAAAAATTTATGGAAAAACAATGTGTTTGAGATTGTGCCTCATGGCAGGAAAAGGCAGGATTGCTATATAAACAGTGGGGTGACCATGACCACCAGGAAAGCCTGAGTTCAAAGCCAGTTTTAA
>NW_010517260.1:14176-18854 GCF_000687285.1 Phaethon lepturus
AGTTTTACCTGCTCTGTGATTTTAGGACATTTCCCTGAAAACTTTAATTTGTTCTGGCCTCGGTTGTGGAGTATAAACTGCTGTGAGAACGTGGGAGCCCCAGCCTGTGAAGTGTCCATTTTGTCTTTTGTTATGGGTTGTTTATGTTCTGGCCCAGAGCACAGGCTCTGGACAATAAAACGTCCATTGCCTTGCCAAGGAAACATGGCAGAACAAGAGGGAAAAATGTGGAGGCGCCAGGCCCTGCAAGCCCCATGGCGCGGGAGGCTGGAAACCAGCTGCCTTGAGTGACACGGGCCCCCAGCAGTGCCCGAATCCCCCCAGGAACCCCAGGGGCAGCTCAGGAGATGGGAGATGGTCACGGTTCGCTCAGGGGTGCTGCAAGGACCGAGCAGTGTCAAGCTGGGGGGGGGTGTCTGTCCCCTCCTGCCCTGGGGACGGCTGCCTCCGGGCCCCTTCCCAGGCGTAGGTCAGGCACAGTGCCAGCCTCCGCGGCACACAGGCCCAGGAGTCGTCAAACGGCCAGAAACCGGCCTGCCTGGTGGCCGCTCTGCTGCTGACCGTGGATGTTTTAATTTGAAGGGAGAGATGTGGCCGTTTGTATGCGCCAGTGCATCCAGGCCCTGCGTGTATTTAAGAGCACGTTCAAGCTTTGCTTTAAACACTGCAATAAATTAGCACAGCTGTTTGATGCAAAACAATCTGTTTACTTGCCCACATGTGATTGTGTAAAGATTACAGGAAATTAAAACCTCTAAAAGTAGAAAGGGTGTCAAGGAAGAAAACAAGTTAAAAGTGCTGCGTGAGCCAGGGCTGGCCATTTCCATCTCCTCTGAACCACACAGGGCTGTTCCCGCTTCCGTCTTGCCACCCTCACTGCTCAGCTGCTCTCAGAGGGAGGGCCTGGCTTTGAAATCGGTATATCTGCTGTCCCCTCTTTTGGCGAGAGCAGCAGGAACGGCCCTGGAGCCCGCCAGCCCCTGCCTGCCGCACTGTGCCCCCCTTCCAAAGCCGTCCCGCCTGACCGGAGAGCACTCGTGTCACCCTGCAGGCATCTGCTGTGCCTTGGGCTCTCATGGGAAGGCTGGCTGAGGCCTGAAGAGTCCTGTGATCACAGGACGGAGGCAAGCTTCTCCTATTTACCACTGCAGCTCTTCAAGGAACCAAGTCTTCATGAATTCTCAGCAAATCTATACCCTTGCATCATTTTGCATTGTAGGCAAACATGGTGCTATCATGTGCTAGTGTTTTGTGGGTCTCCTCTCCAGTTAGAAGCGCACCTCCTCGGTGACGTTCAGGCACTCGGTGCCTCCAGGTTAGATCCAGTGTCTTTAATCCAGAGAGAAGCACCTTGCCTCCAGGCCTCTGGCACAGGCTTTGGAGGGGCTCTGCTGGGGGATGAATCTTCCAGCGCAATGTAAGGAAGATGTAAGACACTCCGAACGTAGCCTGGGAGCCAGGAGCTTGGCAGGGACGGGGCAGGAGAGTGTGCTGAGGAAGGATATGGCACCTCTGCTGAGGCATTTCACACAGTGCTGCTGTCTGTAGGCAGCCAGCGAATTTCTAGCTTTAATTCTCAGGGCTATCTGGACTTCTCAGGCCTAGCTTAATTTCTCAGGCTTTATCTAGATGATGCCATTTATTCACGTAATAGAGCATTCACAGATTGGGAGGGTACGAAGGTAGTTTAAAGGCTGTTGTAGCTCTTGGGGTGTGAGCTTTGAGCTACACCTCCAATGGCAGCTTTCTTCTTCCATGTTTTACAAGCCAGGCAATGCGACATATGAACCCCTTTTTCTTACTGACTGTACAATTCTCCTGAGTGGTCTGCTGCAAAAAGTGATCAAATAAGAAGATATCACAGTTTTTGTGTAAATATTTACATTTCGTATCTAGGACTGGAGACTGGGAAAAAAACACATCTTGTGGAAAATATTTTGTAAACAGTATACTTAAATGTTGACCTTCTCCATAAATACTCAGTACATCCACCACTGTTCTGGAAAATAACAAAGCCCCAGCAGTACCTTTCTTTTCTTTCCTTTTGTTTTAATGACATCTGGTTCTTCCCCAGCTCATTAGCACTACGGTGCTGCTATGCCCTACATGAATACTTGTTGTAAGAATAATCTGGAAAATCCTTGCAAGGAGAAGCTTGCACCATTATCACTGTAGCAGAACAAAACCTAGGACGTCCTCCTTGAGCCACCCTTGGAGGGTGACAAAGATGATAAAGGTGATATTTTAAACATTGATTTCAGGGATGTATGATCCACACTGGAGAGGTAGCCCTCTCTTTCCATCAGCTATAGAGGACCTTTGAAAATAAACAAACTAAAATGTAGGCCTTTGATCTAAGAAAAATCTAGATGAGTAACACATTGTTGCTTAATTTTTCCTCTTTCCCCTTGACTGACATTGGACTACACTTGAACTTGCTTTCTAAATTGCCTTTTTTTTTCATTTTGTATTCAGCAATTGCTCCTCAAACTGCATTCTTCTGTTCTCTACCTTTATGGTTTATTTAGCTGTTTTACTGTTTTCAGCAGTTGCCTTAGTGCTCCACTCTACACACGCCAGCCATGTGGATACATGGAAAATATTTAGTGTTTTTAAACTGGTAGAATCATTGTGACATTCAGCCCAGTGCTGCTGTTATTATAATAACTATTTTTCTACTAAATATCTAAGATGCAGGTTATGCTATTTAGAGACCCATACACTTGCGTTGCATAAAACTTCTATTAATACTGCTACAATATTACTGTAATGTGGACCATATAAGTTGGACACCACCTGATTTACAGCTGAGAAGTTAAGTGATGTCATTACTCCTATGAGACAACAGTCTAATAAGCTGGAAACAGCGCCAACACTGCATTATAATTATGTCTAACTTAAAATTTTGCTTCTGTAGAACTATTCACATGCACAAGAGTATTCAGGCTGAGGACCACAGCGGTGGATGTGTGAAGTGGACATCGTAATAATTAATGCAGGAGAAACACAAGTTCAGTAAACAAGAGCAGTGTTTTTTAACCACAGGATACAAGTCGCTTAGATTGTACAGAGGACAAACTGAACCTCAGGTAATTTCCACTCAATTAAATAGTGCAAGGAGAGTAGCAAAGCCATGTAAATACATGACACTATCAACTATGCTAAACCAGGCAAAGCACAGGGACAGCACACACCATGCTTTGAACATCAGACCCGGCCCAAAGGAAAACACAGGTCAGTCCTCATTAACACTTAAGAACTAAAACAGGGTCAGTAGCAATCAGAGTAAGGGCAAGAGGTGAATAAGGATGACCTTTTCTCTGTCCGAGACAGTGGTCCTCCCCCACTGATATCTGAAAGAGATGATTCTACACAGCAGGAGGAAGCAGCAGCAGCAAAGCCTTGGCAGTGGTATCAGGGGACAACTTCGGCAGCTGACCCAATTTGCATTCAAAGGAAAAGCATCTGAGTTCCTTCATGCCGACGCTGCAGTGCCAAGAACAGCAGCACATGGCTCCCTACAAATTCGTCTCTCCTTTTGCACATCTAGGGCAGATGATGTTAGCCCTTACCCGTCCACCCAAGTGGACCACATGACCCATGAGGAAAGGGACAAAGGTGCTAACACAGCACAGGTAGTGAAACAACACTTCATGCACAAATTGTATTAAACCTACATTATTCTAGTTCTGAGATAATATTAGAAAAAGACCAGAAAAGATCAACATTTCTTAAGGTAGCAGTATTTTAAGTGAGCTTTGGAGTCCTGAAGTATTTTACAAATACTGATGAATTCAAGTCCTGCATTGTAGTTTTGTCAAGTCAGTAATATTCTCATTTTACATATGAGAAAACAAAGGTAGAGGGACTTTGGGAGTGTTATTTTTTGCTGTTCTCAAGGCTGCCTTTGAGATTTTCAGTGGATCTTGAGAAAGTTTTTGCTATAAACACAAACACACTGTCAGTCACTGAATTCTGGCACTTGAAACTTATTTTTAATACAGCAGGTAACTAAATCAACAAAGGCATATGGAGGACTATTTTTGTTGAAAAGAACCTTTTAGAATGGATATTATTTGCACGTGGTTCCATATAAATGAAGGTGAAATTTGTTTAAGAAGAGAAATTTTAGAAGATAAAATCTTGCTGCTTGTGTTTCCATAAGAGGTAAACCCTGACCCAGACTCTTTAAAACCCAGATAGAAGACACGGGTCTGATGGAAAAACACAAATCAGTCAGGAAAAAATGAAGAAATTATAAAGTAATGCTGGTCAGCATGTCAGACAGTGACCCGAGCACACTTTTCACCCAAATACTGAATCCCTAACTCTTGTGAATTGTGCACGTGACTTGACTTGGGACTACTGCACGTGTAGAAGTGCGGAAGTCTGATTGGAAGCACATGATGCTTTTTTTTTTCTCATTTAAAAGAATTAGAGAGTCTATCTTGTCAGGAAAGAATCCAAACACTATAGTAATCATGCCTTGAAAGCTTCAGATGCTAATCTTGTTTTCATTAACAGTACGTCAGTGATATTGGGATTCAACCAAAATTATTGTGATGATTTCATGTTAACGTGTATATAAATAAAAGGTAAGACATTAATCAAAGATTAGAGAAATGTATGCTAAATTATTGTGATAGATGTATAACTGAAAAGAAGCGTTGAAAGGGAA
>NW_010517260.1:18885-23135 GCF_000687285.1 Phaethon lepturus
CTTGGAAGCACAAAAATGAAAACATAAACCAAGACAGATTGAAGGTAAAATATGTCTGGAGATGCTCTGAATGACTGCTTTTATTTTCTTTGCCTGTATTTTTCTTCTCCCTGAGGGAAATAAGCAATTTGTCTGGAACAAGTATTTGGAATCAGTAATCTGATGCTATAAATGGAGGATCCAAATGAAAGTTAGTCAGTCAGGGTAGCCTTGGTAGCTGCAAGGGCAAGGATTATCTTCCAGGTTAGAAGAACTAGTTATAAGTACTCTTTAATAAGGCCTCAAACTTGCAAATGTAGCTTGATGGACAGTAACATTGAAATCTGACTTAAAGTTCAGTTCATATGTAAGTTTTTTAGGAGCTGTGCATAAAGAAATCAACTGATGCAATGCAAAAGAGTAACTCTGGACATATTCTGTAGTGCCTTCAGCTGTTTCATTATTGGGAGAGATCAGATTTAAATTATTCTTCTGTGGATTCAAGTTCTTTTGCTGGAAGGGAGATGAGTAGCAACCATGACCTCGTGTCCTACTGATCCCTGAGGAGCAGCGCAGGCTACTGAGAGCTGTAAAAAAACCCAAAGCAAAACAGAACAGCTTGAAACTTGTTCTCTGCTGTGTAAGACAAAAATCATCTTTGGATCACAGAGCTGTAAAAATAGTTTCAACCTACTTCTGCCTTTCTCAGCTGTCTGGTCTTATGACACAGCCTATTTGGGCCCAGAGTTGATTTGCTCTGGAAAGGAAAAGTTCTTGCCTGAAAGCTCCCCCTAGGCCTGAGATAAGCTGGGCCTCAAGCATAGGGATGAGCCAGTTGGATGTGAAGCTAAAGCCCTTGTTTTCTGTCAGGTCTGCTTCCCAAGAAAGTTGTTACCTGAGTAGAAACCCTGTGGCAAGCATCAAGTCACCTGTGTGTCCATGTGTAGTGACTGGCTGACTCTGAAACCCTCTTAGTAAGTCCATGCCCCAACCCTGAAAGTGTTCAAGGCCAGGCTGGATGGGGCTTTGAGCAACCTGGTCTAGTGGAAGCTGTCCCTGCCCATAGCAGGGAGGTTGGATCTAGGTGATCTTTAAGGTCCCTTCCAATCCAAACCATTCTGTGATTCTATGGCAGGTGGAAAATTGAGGCCTTACTTCTACCTTTGGGAAATATCCTTAAAAAAACAAGACTCAGTGTCACTGCTGATAACATGGGGTATTTTTCAATGCTTTCTAAATTCCATTGCTAAATTCATGAATCCACTTCAGGCAAATCAATGGTTGCTATTTTGTTTATCAGGCTTGAAAGGACTGAGAGCTTGCAGTGACACACTGGATTATGTCGATCTCATTAGCATTTCATTAGTCCTCTACTTTCTCTCATTAAAAACTCACCCTCATGTAATTTCTCTGCTTTTCTCCGCAGATTAGTAAGAAGGCTCAGATGCAGAGAGCAAATGGAGTCAGGCTTTTTCCCTGTTTCGGAGGTACGCTTGCTACAGGCACTTGCTGAGCCCTGTCAAGCTGATATTTTTAATAATACACTATGTTCTTATTAGTCCTCATGCCTGTGAATCACATTGAGCTGAAAGAAATTTCCAGCAGTTGTAGGCTCCATGCACAGCTTGGTATAACTTCCCTAGCAACGGGGTTCTAATGTGACATGGCTTTGTGCAAAATGTATGCCTCAAAAATCTTCCCTGACCTTTTGAAACTTTTGTGCCTCTTGGGGTGATAACTATAGGGCTGTGCTGGCTCTTGAGGGTCCCATCCTGCTCACGCACGTCCAGGGGAGGTTTGCCCTCTGATTCAGCTGGCAGGGAGGTCAGGCGCTGCCTACCAGACAATGACAGCTGTTCTGATTTTTGGAAGGATCCAAGAATCCCCTGTTCTCCCAATGTCCTCCACATCGCACAAGCAAGATATTAAAATGTGAAACATCAGGCTGTTCAGAGAGGCAATACAATTCATCCACTGGCTATTGTAAAGTGAGCAATAACTACAGTTCCCCTGTAAAAAAACCCACTTCAATAAAGAGAAGAATAACTTTTCCCCAGAAAGAGAAGAGGCACCATGAGGAAAGCAGTATTGTTCTCTTCTGTATGATGCTGACTGAATATCTGGAAGTTCCAGGCAAAATTTATAAAAGCAAGAATGTTTTAGATTCCTTTTGTAGCAATGCACAGTGTCTGCTAAGACTGGATTTGGGGGGAAAAATTAGAAGTACTTTACTGGGCCTGGTTAGGATAGAGTTAATTTTCTTCACAGCAGCTCATATGGTGCTGTGCTTTAGATTTTTGACCAAAACAGTACTGATAACACATTAAAGTTCTAGCTTTTGCTGAACAGTATTTGCACAGTGTCAAGGCCCCCTCTGTTTCTCGCTCTGCCCCGCAGGGTATAGACTAGGGCATGCACAATAGGCTGGGAGGGGACGCAACAACTGTTGAGCAGATGACCCAAACTAACCAAAGAGATGAACTAACCAAAGGATATTCTGCCATATAATGTCATGCTCAGCGACAGAAGGGAAAAGAGGAGTTTTTAGGAGTGTTAGTCATCTTTTGCTTGGGAACTGGCTGAACGTTTGTCTACCCACAGGAGGTGGTGAGTGATTGCCTCTGCATCATTTCTTTTGTTTTCTTCCCTCATCTTCCACTTATACTCCATTTATTAATATTTTGTTTGTTTGTTTGTTTGTTTGTTTGTTTGTTTTATCATGACCCCCAAGTTTTCTTGCTTTCAGTCTTTTCCTCTTCCACCATTCCCCTGAGGGAGGAGGAAGTGAGCAAGTGGCTGTGTGGTGTTTAGCTGCCCACCGGGGTTAACCCACAAGGACTTAAAAACGCTTAGCAGATTTTCTTCTTTTGGTAAACATTTCTTATGGCTTATGAGCCTGCCTGCCATCTTTGCTGATTTTTCTGTAAGAAAGGATACTGAGCTGTTTTATAAGCATTGTAATAAATTGCAGTCTGGTTGGTACTGAACAGTAGGTTTCATGGAGAAAGATGGCTTCAGACTTGTTCTTTGGATAAGAACCTGTAGATCACTATCTAACATATTCCATACCAGAAATAATTTGTGGAGTTAGAAGAACATAATTTTGTGTTAAACCTCTCAGAGGTATATGCTTTTTGGCCTTTAAGGAGACAGTTATAAATGACCAGTGAACACTTGATTACCGGCTATTTTTCTTACCTCTTATTTTGATGACAACATGCTTGCAATCTCCACACAGGGTCTTTCAAATGTGAACTCTCTGGAATAGAAACAGTTTATATCTAGTGAGGACAGATTTTGGTACAAAAAGATCGTGATCTTTAATAGGCCTTTAAAGTGCTTCCACAACAACATTAACAAAAAAAATAAAGCTCCGATGGTTATGATTATAAATAATCGTAAAAAAGTAGTTATTTACATTACTCAGTAGGGAGTCATATCATAAACGTGCACACATTTAAAAGGCAGGGAATTGCAAGAGAGTAATGACTTAACATCACATGATTAAACATCTATCTGCACTTATGTTTGTTTTCTTTGGTCTGCTATAAATGAGTTGGAGATAGATGTGAAATACAGAAAGAGCAGAATCAGTTCAAGCTGTTATCATTTAGAAAATGGTAAACATAATTTCTCTAAGTTTCTCGTGGTTGTTCCATCAATCTTTATAAGAAGGTCATTTTCCCCCAAGTGAGTAATATTTTAATTCCCACACTGCCACTGATTTCATATTTCTGTATACATAAAAGGCTTTGCACTTAAAGGCAGAGATGAAAATACTCCCATGACAGCATCTGACAAAGGAGTATGAAAAGCCATAAATGTTACAAAATTCTGTTGCTGATTGTGGTAGTTGAATGGTAGTTGGAATTCTTTATATAAATATTTTCATGTATGTATATGTACATATATACCTATAAAATATGAGCCCTTTGTTGACTCCTAATTCTACAAAAGCATTCCTGTGACCCTGACTACAACAGTATAGACACTGATAAACTGATGTTCTCTGGAGCCAACCACACTGCCATTTCTTTTGTTAAAACACAGTTTTTCAAATTAATGCCAGTTGAGTTTTAATTCCATAACATTTACAACTTTAATAACCATTATGGCTCTATGTATTTCTTGGATGAGACATTCAAATCCCTTCTTGTACAAGACGGTAATCCCTTACATGGAGTCCTCTCATCTGTTCCAATCAAACTACTTCACTGCCTAGTCCCAAACCCACTGAAGGAATTGAAAAGAATTCTTTTAACTTCAGCAGG
>NW_010517260.1:23166-28520 GCF_000687285.1 Phaethon lepturus
TGAGCAAGTAATCATCTGCAAATGGTTCATCATCTAACTCACAAAATTTGTTTAGTATTCAGCTTAATGGAGTATTTAATTAAAAAGCACCATTAAGGTGCAAAATAAGGAATATTTATTGTTAACCGTCTGGATTTCATCTGAAAAAAATGTAAAATCAAGATTTGAAAAGTATTGTCTCTCCTGGTTGATAACTAAGCTTAAAGATCATTTTCTTCTTTGATTTATGCCAAAAATGTGGTAAGCCTCATCAGACAGTCCAGAAATACTCATCGACATAAATCTTTTAATGTGGTATAATTTTCATGACAGTCTTCAACAATCTATTACTGTGCTTTGACTAAAGATCTTGCATGCTAGAAAAAAAATGAAATATGATGTTTGAACACCTTCCATTTAGTTTTGCAAGGTTTATAAATTAGTTTTCCTGTCTACAGAGAGCTCAAGTTCTAACTCAGGGAGATCCCCTTGGTTTCAGCAGTGCAATGAAGCATGTAGCAGACATACACATACAGACTGGCCCAGGACCAGCCATCCCTATCTACATCTGAGCAGCCCTGCTACTGCCCAATCCAAAGAAAAACAGAAACAAGTTGAATCACGGGGGCCATAGACCCCAGAGTTGGGGCTTGCCACGCCAGCAGTGCAGGTAGCTGAGCTGGCTACACCAGCTCTACTGCCTCTGCCCAGTTTGCTCTGTGTGGGGCACATCAGGCTGCAGGTCCCAGGGCCCGTGCTCCAAAACCCACCCCAGGCCAGGAAGAGCTGTATAGGGTCACCATTTGCTTTCTGCTAGCCACAAGTTTTTGATAAATTAAGCAATCAGTGAAGATATCCTTCTTGTTGGCTTACAGTGTTGAAAATTCTGGGCCAAATTAAATCCTGACCATTTTATTAACTTCAGTAGTCTTAATGAAGACAGTGAGCAAGGTCTGAAAGGAGATAGCTCGTTGTCTGCAGTTTTTGAAGCCTGAAAACTGACAGGACTTAATCACTTATTCACTGGAGTTGCTTTAACTTGAAGTTGGAGGCTTTAGCAGTGCTGAAATTAGAAGCAGTGTCTTTCATTCACACACGTGTGTGCACACTCACATGGAGTCTCTTAGGATCAGACCCATAGACAGAAAGATGCAGTGACCCTGAAAGTCTCCGTATCTAACTTCCAGACACCTAGTTCCCTGAATTCTTCGTATCAAGAGTGGCTCCGAAATGAAAAGGGATTCAAAGCAGCCATTCTGCAGGGATTAGCAGAGGAGGAAAGGGACCACCCTCTCAACCTCAGAATCAATGTATTGGGCACTTCTCACAGCGGGAGCAAGTCCAGTGGGAATGGTTTATAATGTGGGACTGAAACCTCTCAGGCTATGGGCTTCCCTGGTCATGGCTGAGTACCATAGACACTATGCCAATATACAAAAGGGAGGCTGGGCAGGAGCATCAGCCCTTCAGGATATATTTTGAACACAAATGGCTGCTAGTGACAAGCCCTGGGCACAAACGTTATAGACGGCTTGGGCTGTAACCGTAAATACTGAATAGGTCTTCAGGACAGGTAGCGACCAGGTTGTCAGCCATAAACTGGCATAAGCATGAAATAAACGCTCCACAGTACCATCCCAGAGGCACTTCTGGGCAGCACTCTGAACTCCCAAGCACTTGCAGGGCTTAGCATGAGTTATGGGGATTGTGTGACTACATGTTGGACTCCAGCCCCTGCCTACGTCCCACTTGTAGCCCTCATGTACCTGAATCAGTCCCTAAAATTGAAGAATGAGTCCCAGTTTCAAAAAACAGGGATCTTCCATGTTTCATGCTATTCTTTCTCTCTGTGTGCTCTGTTTGATAAGTATAATGTTCCTTACCAAAGCTGCTACAAATCACAAAAGGCAGAAAGCTGTGTCTAAGCCTGACCATTAATGAAACCAGTTCATTGATTTCTGGTGGTACACAGTGTTCCTGAGTGCAATTAATTTATATGAACAGTACAATGGATTTGCTTTCTAATCTTATTCTGTTGTTTCATGAAAGCCTAATGTGATAGAATAGATGAGACTAGTGCTAGCTCAAGGAAGAATACTTCCATTTCTGAGTATTTTAGGTCATCACCACAGACATAACGTAGGTTTTAATAAATGGAAGAACCTAGGGTCCATTTAAAATGCTGCTTCAGTTCCTGCATCTAAAATGGTTGCTCAGTTAAGAACTATCTGCTTGTTTCTGTTAGGATATAAAAGTTAATAATACTCACCGAGGCTCATGTTCCAGCCATGCTGAATTGGAAAGTATGTTCATTTACCTGGAGCTCACATACTCAACCGGGACAGCTCCTGGGAACTGGTTTCCATCTAATGGCAGCAACGTGACAGTGATGGAGGCTTAATTAAGACATAGCGTAGTTTCTACTTAAACTATCTACTAAAATATCTATTCAGATGGTGTCACCACCACAACTGATGCTTCAACATGTGTCAAAACTAAGCTTCAGCCTACACTGTCAAATAAAGTTTTAGATAGGCCCATAATAAGAAAATCACTAAAGAAAGGATGACTGTAATTAATGCTTTTTTTCCGCTTTTTTATTTCTTTAATTCTAATTTTTGGCATATTAAGACTTTTCAGGTTCTGTTTAAACAATCTCCTTCTTAGGACATTTGGCACAACAGTTGCTTTTAGAACAATCAACCACTGAATAAGATGACAACAACAAAAAGCTTATTGTAGTAAACAGGGGCACCTGAGTTCATTGTTAAGGGCAGGATTTCACTGTGATTGACTGTGAAGGACACTCACTTGTGTGAGTTTTGTTTGTATTTTGTTGAAGTTCTACACACCAATGTGTCTAAAGAAACTACAGTTAATACTGCTGTAAGGTATTACACACTTCCAGTTCACAGGGAATCCCTCTCAGACCTGACTACTCCAGCATGCATGTACAAACAGGCACATTCCCAAATCTGCAGCTTACCTCTTCATTCTTACTATCAGTATAAGAATGGGCTGCATGAAAAAAATGTATGCCTGGCATGATGCTTGTCACCACTGCAGAAAATTACTTCTACCCTGTGATCCTAATTGGTTTGTAGGACCTTCAACCATGCACTGACTGATGTCTCATTGAAGCTGGAGGGTTTTTCCTGCCTCTGCATTTGGGACTGTACGCACAACCCCTGAAGGCTCTGGGGACTAGATGGAGGCCTTTTTGCCAGCCACTCAGCCAGCAACCTCCTTGCATCGTGGCTGGCATGGGAGTCTTCCTGCTGCAAGTCCCGCTCCAGCCTGTACAAGTCCACCCACAGACACAGTCCTCCTGTGGGAGCAGATCCTGCATGAAAGAGACTGCACCAAAAGCAACACCCCTCTGGAAATCTCCCTGGGCCTGATAAAGAGGGATGAAATAATTTCCCTGTGTCTATTCCCAATGAAGTTCTCTTCTCCAGCATGATCCCAGGCTAACAGAGATCTCAGAAAGACATTGCAGCAAATGCAGCTGCCTTCCACTTTCACACAACAGTCATAAATACTATGTGCAAAGGGAACAAAAGATGCATATAATCCAGAATTTGCAGTCCTCATCCAAATGTAGGATGGGATCGTCTGTTTTCTAATCCACCTACCTTCCTCAGAGCAAGCTCAGTCACACCTAAATCACTTGGACAATTAATCATCTAATCTATTTTTCATTACCATCATTATTGGAGATTTTATAAGTTCTTTCAGTAAATTTTAGGGCTTCATTCTCATGAAATGCCATTTAAGTTACATTATTGTGGCTGTAATAATTCCAGCTCTCTCACTGTACAGCAACCAGTTGTCTAACAAATGATCCCAGGCTGCAAACCCACCCAGAGAGCTTTCAGTGGAATGGGAATTGTACTTGGAGAGTTCATGTAGAGAACATTCTTCGTTTCCTGAGATATTTTGCAATAGACTAATCTAAAATAATCCTCAGGAAAATTTCAATTTTTTTCTTTCCTCAGACATTACTTCAGACATCTGTAATTTCACAAGCTTCATTTCATTGAGCAATTTTGCAGCTTAGGTGGGTAAAAGGGTGGAAAGCAAAGCAAAGGAACACTGTGCTGACTTCTAATGTGCCCACCAAATAACTTCAAATAGAATTTAGAAGGTAACATTAATTCTTAAGTTTTCTGACAGAAAAAATGAGACAGTTAATGAAAGAGGCATAGAAAAAGGCATATATGTCGAAAGGAAAGAAAGAGGGGGTGAGGACATAAAACAATGAAAGAAGGAGGAAACAGAAAGAATGGATATGTTCTCCACAATGAAGAAGAGAAGCAAGCACTGAAGCAAGATGGCAGGTTCATAAACCACATGGGATTAACTAACTGTTGTGCTGGTGGTTTTCAAGAATTTCTCTTACTACTAAGGGAATACAAAATTCTTCAGAAAACAACTGATGCATCAAGGATGGAAAAAATCTTATAAAAATAGAACCTACGTGTGTTACATATAAAATCTATATATTTTATTATTGCTAAAGAATACAATGCAGTTGAAGCAAAAAGAGATTTAATGGTTTCTCAGAAAATGTGTTACAGAATCACAAACCTCTCAACTCCCAATATTATGTTCCTTCTAAAAGACCAGACTGCTATTCTTATTTAACCAGTAGGCATTCTCCCATGAACTCCCATGAGAAGATGAGATCCTAGGAAGAACACATGAAAACATAGGGCACAACCCATGCACATGTATTCCATCAGGTTAGAGATTCAGTTAAATTACTATTAAATGGGAGTAAAATCCCATTGGCAATAAGGCATTGCAGTGATCTTTGCAAGTATCACGTGTATCTTCTACCTCCTGGTTTTCTCAGGCTGATTATAGGACTTGCATGCCAAACACTCAGGAGTCCTTTAATTCTCAGTGGGAGACTATCATCTCAAAAATCAAATCATGAGCACCACATATTCTAATAGAAAGCGCTGAAGGAAAATGTTGCCATTGTCTCTACTCAAGATGAACCACTTCAAGACATTTAAGAGTGTCCACATTTGGGATTAACTTGGGCTTCTAGTGCTTATCAGTGATGAAATAAATGGCAATTTGAAAATGAAAGAGGGAGAGAAGCATAGGCAGTTGAAAGGGAGTTACAGCAGTACCCTTATGCAGCTCAAACACAGAAAGCAGCATCAGTGTCATGCAGGGCAGTATGAAGAGGGTAAGCAGAGCAGATGTTACACCAACTATGAAGAATTTTATATATTATTAAAACTTGGATGGTAAAAGCTTTTGTTTAGATTAATATGTATTTGAAAAGGGGGTTATTAAGCATGAGAAGTAGTTACTGAAGCAACTGCAGCTAGAGAGAGAGAAAGACTACTAGGAGGGAA
>NW_010517260.1:28551-35926 GCF_000687285.1 Phaethon lepturus
TGTCATTCTGCTCAGCCCCAACATTTGCCTGGGCACAAAGGTTTAGCCATGGGGGCCAGGTGGCCACTGCTGTCCATAAGATATTTTTACCTATACTCACTGAGGATATGGCTCACAGTTTTTGCAGTAATTGCCACCTGGTAATTTTTTTGGTTTCCAGTGATGGCATAGTCACGCCTTTTGCTGAGCCCTCAGAAAATTGAGGAATAAAAATTCCAGTAATGCTGCTTCAGTTATTACTGTTAACTGTTTATGCCCTTCTTAATTTATAGTAGTTACCACTAAAGGCTTTTTAATAGCCACCATTACCTTTATGTACACAATTAATTTTATCAGTTACAGAGAATCACTTTGCAGAAAAAAAAATGTAATGAATAAATGTTGGCATTTTCATAACAACCACTGTATTGTTTTGGAGATTATAATGTATGAGTCCTGACAGAATTTTGTTCTAAAATACTTTCACTTTTTTTTTCCTCCTTTCTCATTCCTGGAGAACGTCCTGTCTGTGTAGGTTGTCTAAGAGCCAGAAGCATCCCGTTAAATACAGTTTTCCTTACTGAGGAAACCAAGCTTTCTCTTGGCTTGACTTTCTCTTTTTCTTTTTTTTTTCGTTCTTTTTTTTGTGAGATAAATTGAGAAGAGTTCACACTGGAGCCAGAAGGTGAGGTAGGCAAAGTCAAGGTGGGTAGGTAGTTGTCTGATTCCACCAAAAATGCCTTCAAGCTACTATGATCATCACCTATTGGCAGAACTCCCATTCACCTCAAAAGTCAAAGTGGCTTGGAAAACCATGATTGTCGCATGCTACCAGGGCCAGAGTGTCTAGTATGTAAAACATATCCCCTGAGCCAAAAAAGCTATTAACTTTTTAATTTTTAAGGGATTTTCACTGTCTAAGGATTGATGTAATTGTCTTCAGTAGTTTTATAAACCAGCAGTAAAAAGAAAAGGCAGACTTACCGCTATAATTTGTCTACAATATCATTTTCATGCTTTTAGCCAACATAGGGGTTGGCTACAAAGGCAGCTTGGTGCTCTCCTGCAGGTATCCTGCCCTGCCAGAGCTCTGCAGCATGTACCACATGCCAAAGGGAATGGTGAGGAGAGGATTCTCCATCTCCCTCTGACATGTGTACACTCTCACTGGTGGGATGGGCTGAGCATGCAGTAAAAAAGCACCAATGAGGGGTCCAGGAACAGTGCCTCCAGCACATGGTGGGGTCCTGACAGTCAGTATCTGGTCTCACATTAGGGTTTTTTCTTCTTATTTTCCTTTGTTGAAAATTATATCTAAAATTAGACCAAGACTAAAACTAAAAAATAAGTGAACTGGTAACTGAAGAAAATACGTTTGTAATAAATGCTGAGACTAAATTGCTGGTATGGCTCTAAAGAGCTTGGCTTGAGTCTGCACCACCATCAGTGACACAGGTCACTAGAAGCAAAGAGAATTGCTAAAATGGATCACTTGGGGTAGTCAAGGGAATAGGCTGCACTGAGTATATATTACCTTCAACCCATTCCTTGGCTTAGTCTTTGTTAAATAGTTGATGCCTAGTTTGGACACGCTTGACTAAGTATGATGAAGAATGAAAAATCAATATTAGAACAGCAGATACTATTTATTTCCTGGGGAGCAGTGAACATAAGACTCTAGGAGAACATTACCATTCTGCTGCTAACTGCTCAAGCATATTTTTTCTTTTATTTTGTAATATTTGCAAGCTTAAATAAATGTTTGATATCTTTGTGTCCTGGCATATATATGAGAAACAGATTATCTACCTGAATGAGGTCAATTCATTCTTCCACCCAAGTATGTAAAATATAGAAGAATTGCAGATGTAGGTCAGACAGAACAGCCGTAAATCAGTATGATCTCACTAATATGAAGAACAGTGTTCTTACATCAACTGATATAAATTATCTTAAGTCAGCAGATGTCACTCCTTGGCCCCATTTCATATTTTCCCAGTCTGCCAATACTCCAGCCTCCATGCTGGGGAATGCTCTGCTGGTTGTTACTTTTCTGTGCTAGCTGTTCTGAGCTGATGCATATAGACCTACGTCCAGGCCAGAAAACCACATGCTTTACTGCACACATTTGCTTGATTAAATGGATTTCTTACATGGCTATAATCACACACAGACTGTTTGCACTTGTTTAGACTGGACAAGTTTCATTTGCCTTTGCATAGAGGAGGGCTACAGGAATACCACGTGCTTGGCCAGAGTCATACTGAAGTGCAGCTCAGAGAGGCTGCCGGTCTCCCAGGAGCACTGGTCCCTGTGCATTGCTCCCATGGAGGCTTGCCAAACCATTGACCCAGCTGTGCAGTTTTGTCAGAGTCATATGCAAGGAAGACTGGACCAGGCACATACGATCCATGTAAGGCTGGAATAAGTGCACTGAGGACAGTATAGCCTGTAAACAAAGATTCAGATGGAACGTAATATTCCATGTTGTTTGATCCTACTATAAAAGAGGACCAAGATGTGGCAATGACAGTAATGGGTTAAGAGAAAACCATTAGATGTTATGTAAACCGTGTTGTCACAGGATCATGGGCTTCAACCCCTGACCTGATAATTATTAGGCTAAATGTACTGATCTGGGTTTGTTGCAATATTGCTAGTTAAAACTTTGCCACAGAACAAAGCCTGTGGCGATTTAGAGCAACCTAAATGTTGAGATCTCGTCAATGTAAATTTTCTAACACTGGAGTTCTTGATACCTCTACACTGAAGTCTGAGTAGCACCTGACAAGGGCAACACGAACTGTGATGGGGACCACAGCAATCTCTGTCCTTGGTGACCACTGACAACATGCCTGCTACAGGTGAGTGTTCTCTGGTATGTAACATGCACAACAGCATGCACGGATAGAGCTGTGGATATGTTTGAATGAAGTCATGATCTTGTCACTGATATTCCAGTAGCAGAAAAAGAGAATAAAATTATTTGTCCAGCTCTATTGTACAGCTGTGAAAACAGCAACGAAATATTTGCTGACCTAAAACTCTTCTACCTTGCCTCAGCAATTCTCACAGTATTATTAAAGACAAGAATACATTTCCTTTGTATCAGGTATACTATATGGGGGCCATATTTTAATTTTTAAGTATCTCCGAGACAAACATTTGCTTGTATTATCCCCTAAGAAAAATTCCTGACCAGATGGCCCATACGCCTCACTTAGTCTAGCATTGTTCATGGCATTTAGCTATGCATCTCTCCTTCTGAGCTAACTGCACATGTTGTCAGCTAAATTGAAAGCCATGACAACATGCCCCCTTAAGTCACGAAGGCCAGTCCTATTCAGAAAAACTATGTGCAACTCAAAAGAAGACTAAAGTATAGATGAGAAGATAGCTGAATCTGTTTCTTCCAAAACATTTTTAAGTATAAGTACGCTTACAGACATTGCGATGTTAAAATTGGAAGTCAGTGCTATAAAAGAAACATCCATGTTAAGTGCTATTATTTTGATGTTGCTCACAAAAAAATTGTAGACCAAAATAACTTCTCATAGGTATGCTCATTTTGTGCTCTATTACATTTTCTTCTTCACTCTGATTTGTTTTAATAATTATGCTTTGTTTTGACATTTTGAATCATTTCCATGACATTCAGCATATTATCTGATCTGCGTTACAAGCTGTCACTGAAAATGTGCTGTGCAGTAAAGTTAGATCTGAGGTGACAAGCAACTGAGCTTTTTTTTACCTATAAACTTCAGTTTTATGAAAACCTCATTTCCCACTGCATAAAGCTTTTGACAACATATTGCTGCTGTGAATGTATGGCAAATCTCTGAGTTTTCCCATGGTCTATACTGGTTATATAAAAAAGTGTTAGTCAGTGCCAGCTTTTACTTTCCACTAAATATCCAAGATCACCACTGGGTTTTCCTATCAGTTTTCAATTTGGAAATGTAAAGCGCAGAAGTGTTTGCCCATCCTTTTGATATGTAATGAACACTTAAATGCCTTCCTTGGTTTTTAGCATTAATAATCTATAAACGTTTTCTCTTGAGATGCAAGAGTTGATCGAAGGCTTGTTCAAATGGATGAAAAGACGCATTACTTTCAGAGAGCTTTGGATTAGACAGTGGGACAGCATTTTGGCAGCTGTGAGGAAACTATCAGCCTTTGATCATGAATCTGGCAACCAAGGTTTTCTTTCATAATTGGCCATCAGGTGCCTCTCCTCTAAACAACGTATATAATTGCCACAAGATAGTGTATCCACTTTTACTGCTCTTTTGGTGTTTCTTGGAGGGACCTACTGTCCATACTGCATTGTGTGGATGTTGTACAGATAGAAACCCTGCAAGCCTCCAATACATGAGTTCTGCTTCATGGCTCTCACCACTCTTACTTCAGATACTTTCTTGAAAGATCAGTTTAAATTTGCAATAGTGAGGCTTCATACAATAAGAATATGGATGGACAGGAGTTTTCACAGCTGTAAATTTTGCATTTGCAGTTTTTCAATTTGATTATTCTTATCTCTTTTATAAATCTTCTTGTTTCTGTTAACAATAGAATCATAGAATCATTTGGGTTGGAAGAGATCTTTAAAGGCCATCTAGTCCAACCCTCCTGCAATGAGTAGGAACATCTGCAACTAGATCAGGTTGCTCAGAGACCCGTTGAACGCCTTGAATGTTTCCAGGGATGGGGCATCTACCATCTCTCTGGGCAACCTGTGCCAGTGTTTCACCACCCTCACTGTGAAAAATTTCTTCCTTACATCTAGGCTGAATCTGCCCTCTTTTAGTTTAAAACCATTACCCCTTGTCCTATCACTGCATGCCCTTGTCCCCATGTCCCCATCTTTCTTATAAGCCTCCTTTAAGCACTGGAAGGCTGCAAGAAGGTCTCCCTGGAGCCTTCTCTTCTCCACGCTGAACATCCCCAACTCTCTCAGCCTGTCCTCATAGCAGACGTGGTCCATCCCTCTGATCATTTTGGTGGCCCTCCCCTGGACCCGCTCCAACAGGTCCATGTCTTTCCTGTGCAGAGGGCTCCAGAGCTGGATGCAGGACTGCAGGTGGGGTCTCACCAGGGTGGAGTAGAGGGGCAGAATCACCTCCCTCAACTTGCTGGCCACTCTTCTTTGGATGCAGCCCAGGATACAGCTGGCCTTCTGGGCTGTGAGCGCACATTGCCAGCTCATGTCCAGCTTTTCATCTGCCAGTACCCCCAAGTTCTTCTTGGCAGGGCTGCTCTCCATCCCTTCATCCCCCAGCCTCTATTGATGCCAGGGGTTGCCCCGACCCAGGTGACAATATGCCATATCTTTCTCAGGAAGTTTTGCAGCTTGCTTGAAATACCCTTTTTCACTAACAAAAAAATTAACCCAAGCTTTACTCAAATAATTTCATGAAGTTTGTTCATTTACCTTTATTACCTAGCAAAACAACTGGGCTCCATTTTCTATGTAATTACTTTCTGTGATTGAAGCCTATTCCCTCTCAATTTTCCTATCTCTATTCCAAGGCTAGCCTTTCCCAGTACAGTTATCTTTTCTTCAAACTAACAGATCTGACTACCCAAATCTTTTATCACATTTGTCATTCTCCTGTCAACCTGTCAACTTGTCATTCTTCAATCTACCTGTCATTTAATAAAAGCAGACACTCGGTTTTGGGCAGCTCATAATGAAAGAGCTGATTAAAGAATACAACTACATAAGACAGGAAGCTCTTTTTCTGATGTTTACAAGCTTAAAGAAGAAGAAAAACCTGTTGTGAATCCAAAGGAAACCAAGGCCAACTAAAATGCTAGGAAAAAGAGGTTGCTTGTTGTTCAAAGGACTTCGGAGGCATGTGAGGAACCCATGTTGATGCAGGTGAAGACTTTCCTAGGTAATTTCCTGAAACTTAGTTCACTACCCTTTTGTCAGGATTTTACTAATTTTCCAAATAAAATAATCAGATACTTTTTTGCAAAATGACTTGATGCTTCAGTATTAAAATATGAACAATGGCAACAGCAACAGAGCCACACTGCCTGTAATGCTTATTTTCGAGTTATTTCTGTGAAATACCTACAGTTCTAATTCAAATAAAAGTTATTGGAAGAAAAAAATATAACTTGCAATGAAATTCCCTTTCATAGAGATGTCTTCCAAAACACAACCTTTGCCCTCATTTCCCAAGTAGCAAGAGATTTAAGATGCTAGACAAAGAGCCAGCGTGGCCTGTCTCGTTGCATCGCTGCAGACAAGTTGAAATGCAGCTGTTCAAGAAGCAGATTTGCTTAAAGAGCTCAAAGTACTTTGTTTTGACAGCTAGAGTGCAACAGCTGGCTGCAGCTGGCACAAGGGAGCTGGAGAGTTGCAGAGGGGACATTCCTCCCTCCTCCTTTCCCCCATTCCTGCCACGAGCAGCAGCAGCAACGTCGCAGTCTGTGGCAGAAGGGCACACTCAGGAGCTGCTCTTAGCGGGGTTTCGACTGCCACAGGGACGATGATGTATTCCTAGATCCAGCTACTGCTGGTGCCGAGCCAAACAGTGGTACCTTAGGAGTCTGTGTGCAGGTTTCTGCAATGAGGTGAATGTCATCATTTACAGATCCTGCTGTGATTTTTCTTTTCAGGGTCCAGATGCCTGCATCTGTCTCTTTTTCATCTGTTCTTCATAGGGTAAGATGAATTCTTAGTGGAAGTGTCTGTGGTCCAAATTGCTCTCCTACTGAAGACATAAAATCTCACACTGATTTGATGAAAAAACTTAAGATCTTGCATTAACAAAAGTCTATTAACTGAGAGTTTCATTTCATGACAGTTAAAAGTCCAAAGCATCCAAGGGGCAGGGGCAAAAAGACGGGGGAAAAAAAGGCAGGGGGGAAATAGGAGAGAGATCCATGAAGAGGCTGTGAAGCATCGCACTGCCCTGCAGAGCTAACTCAGCATTTATCCAAGCAATGGCATACTTCTGGTCTTTCCTCAATGGCGAAAAAGTTTGCCCTTTGCTCATCAGGCAATCTCCCAGGAAAAAATACAGCCAGGCTTCTCCTAGGCAATGCATACTTGGAGTGCAGTGGGTGGAGTGGGTGGGTGGCAAAGGAGACCACGGTCTCCCATGGTGGGAGACCACCCATAGGACAGCTGGAAGTGGGGGTGGCTGCTATGTTCATCTAAACCCCCATTGCCCTCAGTTCCCCATCCTCTGTGTCGGTTGCTGCCACTTCATGGCCTTTGACTCTAAATGTAAGAACAGGTGCAAGTATAATGTGAAATACCTGTTGTAAGAGGTTTTTTGAAAAACAGCAAAACCAGCTTGGCCTGACACTTGGATAAAAGCAGTACATGAATGTCACCATTGTGAAATTAATTGTCTACCTGGACTTTAGTAAAGCCTTT
>NW_010517261.1:0-5903 GCF_000687285.1 Phaethon lepturus
CTGCCAGCTCATAAGCAAGAATCCTTTTGCTACTTGGAGACAGTTGTACTCCATCTGCTGCAAGGAGGCCCGGTGTTGTGTAAACCGCCCTGTGGTCAAAAAGCCAAAATTCTGACGACGGCACCAGCCCCTGAGCCATGTGTTGATCAGGTGTTCTGGCTAAACTCCTCATCAGTAGTGGTTAGCTGCTGTCATGTTCCCCCAAAAGCCATCTCTTCTCCAGGCTGAACAACTGTAGTTGCCTCAGCCTCTCCTCACGTGGCCTGTGCTCTCACCTCCAACTACCTTGGTGGCCCTTCACTGGACTCAGTCCAGTTTATCATTGTACCGGGGAGACTAAAACTGGACACAATATTAGAGATGTGGACTACAAGTTACATGTAGAGCAGGATAATCCCTTCTGTTGACCTACTGGCTGTGCTGCTGTTCATACAGCCCAGGATGCAATTGGCCACCTTTGCTGCTAGGACACACTGTGTGCTCATGCCTCTTCAGCAGTGCTTCACTTGCTCCCAGACACCAAGTAGAGTATGACCAGTTAACTACTACCATTTAAACTCAATTATCTAACCATTTTTTTACCCTTCTGGTTGTCTGGTTGTTGTATGGTACCTAAAAGCTCTTGGGCGTGGGGAGAGTGAAAAGAGCCAGGTATAGCTATGATACTTGCTTTCAGGGTACTCAGCTAAGGCCTTGGGAAACATTCACCATCACCATATACTCATAGCTATAGAGATCTGTGGTCAGAAAGGATTAATGGATCCTCTTTAACATAGTCCAGAGGACAACATTCAAATCTCTAACACCATCTACCAGCAACAATGTCAGCTGCTGGACAACAGAACTGTAAACAATGTGGGTGCAAGAGGCTGTGCATTAAATGTGTCACTCAGTTTTGCCCTTCTTTTAACGTGCATCATTGAAGAGACTATGTCTTCACTGAACAGGAATACAACATTGCCTTTTCCTGAAAGTCTTATTTGACACACTGCTATAGACAGAGGCCTTCTGATAATCTATAACAAAAGAGTACCCTCCAGACATTTTTTCTGAAGCTTGCTGTAAAAGGGCCACATCCAGCATGAGATCACCTGTGCATCCCCCTGGATATTAAGCTATTGGCAAGACTCAGTCTCATGTGGGCTCTACCTGTCTCCCTCACACATATTGTTATATACTTTTTTCCTCTCTTGTGTCTCTTGATTTCTAAGACCAGATGATGGGCATTTCTGTAAAGTTCTGGTCAAGAGAAGCAGCCTTCTCATTTCACTATGAGCAGATAGCTCCAAAACCATTTTTTTAAAACTGATTTTCTATAGATCTTACATAGTGACAAACCAGACGTTAGCAAGCTGGGTGCCTATACTGACAATTTAAGTATCTTGAGCCAATTCTTCATGGTGGTATAAATACACAGTTCCTGAAGGAAACTATGCTGGCTGACCAGCCACCCTCCCTCATTGTCACAGTGTAATACATTTCTAAATTGCTTACATCTATTAGCAGCTAATGCTACTCTTTGAACTTATATTTTCTAGTTATGATCAGTTCCCTATTAATCTGACACATTTTAGCCCTGACTTCATGGAAAAATCAATCATCTTTAATTGTTAAGCTGAGATCTGACACAGGAGAGAAACTATATCCTTCATCCTTGAAAACAGATAGAGCTAAGATAAGTGAAGAGAGTCATGTGAAGCACAGCCATACAGCTAATCTTATATCCAGCCACCATTTTCTGCCATGTCAGAACACCGTCTTTGCCTAGTTCCATACTGTTGCTTTTTTTTTTTTCAGCATGTCCCCCAAAGTATTCTACACAACCCATTCATGCAGTGCACTTCACACCTCCCTCATTTGGGACAGAGTCACCACTGACCTCCTGCACCCACGAGCCCAAGTGCCTCCTGTCTTGCTGTGTTTGTGACAGGCGTGAGATCAGCCTGGGGAAACATCTTCATCTCCGAGTCTCCCGTTGTCGTCTCGTTCTGTGATCAGTGCAGACTATGCATGTATGGTTCTGAGGAGTGCTGCATACTGTACACTTAAAACCAAACAAAATAAAGGTTTGCTAACTCAGTGCATTAGCTGAATTAACTTTTACTGCAGTATAAATAAGGAGCAGGATCTTTTGCATCTGTAAAGTGAAAGACTTTGAACCATACCTGAAATTAAGAGGGGGAAAAAAAGTAAGAGGAATCAGATTACAATTTTATTCCTGGGTCAAATTTATCCTTTTTTTCATTTCTCTAGCTTGTGCAGAATTCACTGTGATCTGTGAAAGTCTGAGGCAAATAAATCACATTTCTATTTCACAGTGGCACCATACAAGTATGGAGTCAGGCAAAGAAAAAGCAAGATGCAAGCAGCAGAATTAGAAGTAGACAGCACAGCATGAGGGATATCTTGTATAATTTTCAGTAAAGCAGCTTCTGGGAACAGAACCAGATGTAGTAGACATTTTTCTTTCTCAGACTTTTTGCAAATCACTGGCTTAGAGATAGTTAAAAAGCAGTCAGCTAAAGAATAGTCTAAGTGGGTTTTATGCACTTGACATTTTTAATTAAAAAGTATGAAATATCATTAGTGTTAATATTTCCAAAGGTTCAACAGTAGCTGTGCAGGTGGTGGAAAATTAAGTGATTGGCAATTAAGAAGTATTGAAAACTAGAGAAAGTTTTAAAATCTTGATTGGAATATAAAAAGATGATGCTACCCTGGTCTAAGCTACCCACCCATAGAAGATATTTTTGAATGTAGATCAGTGTCAGGAAAAAAAGATATAACAAGACCTACTGGTTGCAAATTGATGTGACATCAGAGCAGAAGTGATTTGGTAATTATGAATTGTGATGGTAATTATCCATTGGATTCATTTACTTAGGGATCTAGGGATTTCCTTAGGCTGTGTCCAGCTGTCTTTCTAACAGATTTACTACAGACCGAAGAGGAGCTGGTGGCTGAATGCAGAAAGTATTGCTGACCTTCTTCATCTTGCTCAAGTTTCAAACTCGGAGGTTGTTAGTCCTAATGTTTCACGCAATCCTTAAAGCTAGGAAAGGGTGAGATCATAGATCTCTATGTCTAGATATTGATGAACAAAATTTGCCAGTCTAACCAGCAGGTCACATTCTGCTCAATTCCCAAAGCTGCACTGTTTGGCTTTCAGGTGCCTCTTTAAGAGTACGTAAGGTTTTTGCTTCCTCGAAAAGCCTAGTCACCACAGATTTAAGAAATCACAGAGAAAAGATACTGGTTTTCTTCACCACTGTTGGCTGTCACGACATCCAAAACCATTCCCATCAGGTCTCCACCTGCACTTTCATAGCATTTTTGGGGAGCTCCAAGAACAGACAAAACTGAGCACAAATAAGGAAAAAATACAATAGAGTTAAAATCCTCCTCCAAGCACCTTTCATGGATCGGAAGCCTGACAGCTGCAATTAGACTGAAGGTCAGTAACAGATTTGATACTCCCTAGCGACAAATTTATACCAGGCAGATGCAGTACATTTTCTAAGGGTTATCACATTAAATCTCCATTTTCACAAACACATCTAAATACAGAAATTAGATGAGCTAAAAATACTACAGAAACAAAGGTTATGAACAAAAGCAAAAGGGCTGCCAACAATTCAGTTAGCTTTACAGCAATAGCTTCCACCATAACATTGCCCTGGGTAACTGACCTGTCTTGCTCTGAGGCAACAGCTCACTGAGGAGAGAAATGTCGTGTTTTCATACAATTTTTCTGCTAAATGATGAAGCTGAGACTGAAGAATGTTAAAAACGGACATTTTTTTTCTATATACACCTAGGAAAACCAATCCAAAACTACTTTACAAAACCAGAATACGAATATAGCATTGCAGAGTGCTAAGGTTTCACCTAGATGAGTAGGTCAAACTGGCAAACATCTAAGAGAAACTCACTGGATGGGTACATCAGTACTGCAAATAGAATAAGTCCCTAGATCAGATAGTTTGGATTACAGAAATACTATTTTCATGTATGTGTTAGTATTTTCAAGATGTGTTTATATTCCTCAATGATGCAGAATTTAATGGTAAATCAAGAAAGTTCGATTGAGGGGGTGTTTTTTAATCTTATTATATTGCTTTTAAATCATGTGACAGAACTGCCTGCAAAACGCTGTAGTCACGGAAGCCATTTTTTTGTCTGCTGTAGAGGGAAAATTAATGTAAGTTTTACAGGAATTTACTTCCCAATAAAGTACATCGCAGCTGTAGAGAGCCTTGAGAACAGCTGTTCTGTGAAGCTAAGTTTTGACTTTATATGCAAAATATGACAAAAATGTCACAGAGTTTTTTTAGTCCATATTATTTATGAAAGAACATATCACCTGATACAGGGTAAGAAACTGCTGACTTGCAAGTTCTAAGTAAAAACTGCCTTGCCATTAATGACTTATCCAGTCCCTAGTATAATAGATGCTTACTCAGGATGGTGTTTTTAGCTGCTGCAGTAAGGCAAAGAAAAAATGAAAATAATGAAACCTTGTAGTTTACACTCCAATCAGCTAGTGATGCCTCATATCCATGACAAACCAGGCTGTGAAATGACATGCTTCAATCTAGGCCAGCAACCTCAGAATTAGATGCTGTGGGATTTTTTTTCCAAGCTCTGCTACTGACTCAGTCCATGTGCCTAGAGATGTTGCCTCTTAGCTGTCTTTTGGGTAACTGCAAAATGAAAGTACTGTCACTTAACTTTTAGCTCTACAGAGGAGCAACAGATCAGAAAGGTGCTGCTAGAATTATTTTTCCACTTCAGTAGCTGCGAATCATAAATGATGAAACATGAAATACAATATGGAGAACAGGAGCACAAATTGAATTGATTTAATAATACTTTCACAGAAGGTGAGCTTACTCCCTCCCTTCTTTTTTTAGGTCTGATATATAGGAAAATCCTGAAATTGGAACTGTGCATGAGGAAGTGCAGAAAGAACAGTCCTGAAGCCCCCCTTACTACCTCTGTACTAACTACCAAAGAGAAACTTGAGTCAAACTTCAATTTATGGTCACTTATTTTCTATGCAACTTTCTTTTAATATTAATTATACATTCTTTGGCTGGCAAGTCGGGTATAGGATATCTGTGAAATGAGTGCAAAAGAAAGATAATTTAAAAATAAACACATAGTAGGCGATATCTCAATTTAAAATTTAGCAGTATTCACAACAAGGAATCTGCCTTTTGTATAAGTAATAAATCAGTCAAAGACAATGCAATTCCCCAGCGAAAATGGCCTGTCATTTTGAGGCCACAACAGGAAAAGCACAGCTGCACCTTGGCTGTGCATTCCTCCGTGCCACCATCTCTCTGCTTCCATAAAGGAAACTAAAGCATAGTTATGGCATGCAAGAAAATACACAGGGCCAGACTCTGAGCTACAGCAAATCAGAATATATCCAGTAATTTAATGATGCTATCTTAATTAGGCAGGCTAATGTTTTGGACTTTGAGATTCTTTTCATTACATTGGGAGCCAGCAAAGATTTGGCCTGCATAGTAAACACCTCACTTTCCTCTGAGGAGCCTGCCCAAAGTAGAAAGCTGATGGCTGTTCTTTATTTTCCATGCACTCCTTACATTTTCTGCTACAAAGATTAAATTCCCTCTTAGCACATTTTCCTGAAGCACTGTGCTTTCATGTATCCCAGAAGTGTTAATGAAGCAGTTGGGACTGCATCTGGAACAATTTACAGCTTTTTCCTCATGTTTTTCCATGTAAGAAGCAGCACTAGTAGTACTAGTAGTAATATAAAGGCTTACTTCCTATCTATCTTTTTTTTTTACCACTTTTTATTTACATGACAGTTATTTACATTATTTATATTATATATTTATTTTGTATTATTTATTTATTTACATTATTAT
>NW_010517262.1:0-411 GCF_000687285.1 Phaethon lepturus
AAGGTCGAGCCATGCAGGGTGACCCCAACATAAGCCCAAACAACTAACTGAATGACTCAAATTCTCTCGAGGGAAAGTTTCTGAACTTGTATTGGGTTTTGTCCTGGTTTCAGCCAGGATAGAGCTGGTTTTCTTCACAGAAGTTAGTGTGAGACTGTGTTTTGGATTTGAGATGAGAAACTGTTGATAATGTGCTGATGTTTTGGGTTGTTGCTGAGCAGTCAAGGATGGTCCAGCTTCTCGTGCTGGGCTGCCAGCGAGCAGGCTTGGGGTGCACGGGGAGCTGGGAGGGGACACAGCCAGGACAGCTGAGCCAGACTGGCCAAAGGGATATTCCCTACCATACGACGTCATGCCCAGTACATAAACTGGAGTTGGCCGGGGGGCGGAAATCACTGCTCGGGGACGGGC
>NW_010517262.1:633-1226 GCF_000687285.1 Phaethon lepturus
GGAGGGCTACAGAGGTGGCTTCTGTGAGAAGCTGCTAGAAGATTCCCCAGTATCCGATAGAGCCAGTAACAGTCAGCTCCAAAACTGATCTGCTGCTGGCCAAGGCTGAGACAATCGGCAACAGTGGTAGCGCCTCTGTGATAAGATACTTAAGAAGGGGGAAAAACTGCACAGCTGCAGCCAAAGAGAGGGGCAACAATATGTGAGAGAAACAACTGCAGAAACCGAGGTCGGTGAGGAGGAGGGGGAGGAGGTGCTCCAGGTGGCAGAGCAGAGATTATCTGCAGCCCATGATGAAAACCATGGTGACAGAGTTTGTCTCCCTGCAGCCCATGGAGGTCCATGGTGGAGCAGATGCCTATACTGCAGCCTGTGGAGGACCGCACACAGAGGCAGCTTTTCTGGCAGGAGCTGCAGCTTTTGGGGGCCCATGCTGGATCAGTCCATTCCTGAAGGTATGCACCCTGTGGAAAGGACCCATGATAGAGCAGATCTTGAAGAACTGCAGCTTGTGGGAATGGCCAACAGCTGAGAAGTTCATGAAGGACTGTATTCTGTGGGAGGGACTCCACACTGGAGCAGGGAGAGAGAGT
>NW_010517262.1:1257-15575 GCF_000687285.1 Phaethon lepturus
GAGATGGAAGGAGTAGCAGAGACAAAGCGTTCTGGACTGCCTGCAACCCCTATTCCCCATTCCCCTGAATTTCTGGGGGAATGAGGTAGAAGAGTTAGACATGAAGTTGAGCCTTGAAAGAAGGGAGGGGTAGAGGGAAGATGGTTTTATCTTTGTTTTATTTCTCAGTATCCTACTCTGTTACAATTAACTGGCAATAAATTTTTCCCCAAGTTGAGCCTGTTTTCCCCATGACGGTAACTGATAAGTGATCTCCCTGTTATTATTCCAACCCATCATATTTTCTTCTGCTGTTCTTCTGAGAAACGGGAGTGATACAGGGGCCTGCTGGGCACCTGGTGGCCCGCAAAGATCAACCCACCACAGCTACAGTGGGTTAAGTGCTTTAGGACTACAAAGCAAACAAAAAATCCAATAAACAACATTATCCACAATAATGGATAATGCAAAGGCTTTGCATTGCATTTTTATGATGTATCTTCTGAGCCCAAAACTGTATTTTAAAATGTTATCCTCCCTTCCATTGAAAACATGGGATGTTATGCTTCCTTTTTCCTTGGGGAAGGTTTTAGTTGCCCAAACATAGGTGCCGGTGTCATTTGAGACAAGTTGGTATCTGAGGCCAACCTGAGGCTAAACTGTGTTTTTTGTCCTTTCACCCATTGCTTTCAATAATCACAGAAAATATAATTTCTCACTTCAGATACTGGAATAAATATAGGAAACTTCAGAAGTCACCATATAGTTTATCTCATGAAATGTAATCAAAGGAGAAATTTAGGCATAAGATGGGAAAGGACTAATTTTTAGTGCAATTCTACTTTAAACAGGAATTTAAACAGTGCTTACAATGACAAAAAAATGTTAAGGAACTGGAAAGGCTAATAGTAAACCCCAATTGGATCACATTACCACTTATGTATTGCAGTATGTCATGACTGAATTAATGAAAAAAATGTGAGATCACTCAAAAAAAAAATCACTTATCAGTTACCGTCATGGTGAAAACAGGCTCAACTTGGGGAAAAATTTATTGCCAGTTAATTGTAACAGAGTAGGATACTGAGAAATAAAACAAAGATAAAACCTATTTAATGAACTTTAAAACCTGAAATCACCATTCATCTCCTAGGCTACTTGAAATCAGATGTATTTAAGGTACTGTGTTGTAACCCGTTAGTTCAAAAATGTAAAGCAGGGTTGTAAATATTTTAACACCGTACCACCACCAGTGTAGCCAGCAATAATTGTATGTGGGAAATTGTTGTGTCTGCTAGGTTTTTTACTGCTTGAAAAACAATTTAATCCAGGTGGGTTGTTGTTTGGTGTTTTGGTTTTTTTTTAATAATAAACACTCTGTAAAACCCTATATGCTAAGGAATTTAAAGTGAGGATATTTTTCAGTAATAAATCAGATTGGACATTACCCAGGAAAAGAAAATGTCTAGATGATGAATAATGAGCAAGTTATGCCTACATTAATCTGATCCTTTCAATCCTTGCATATGTTATAGAAAAACACTGTGTAAGAAAACACAGGAATAAACCCAGTGCGAAACATGATTCTTGGAAAGGTCAGTGATGTTTAAAAATGGATCAGCATTTTCTTAATAGCTTTGTCCTCATTCTACATAAGGGCAAAACTGAGTTTAACGTTGTGCTGGATTAGGTATTTCCTAATGTTAATTCATACAAATTTTCTATAACAAGTTCTATTCCATAATTTTTATTCCCTGTTGCTCTTAACTACCTTTCTAATACATGTATGTCTCTCATTACTTGCCAAGGTCTTAGGGGAAAAAAAAAAGGCAAAAAAAAAAAAAATCTCCTAGAGGAAGCATTGTTTACTTACACTCCCTGCACAACTCTCATCTTAAACAGATCAAGTACGTTAACTCATAATTCTAGTGGCAGAGTGAAGGAAATCATACAGCAGACCCAAAACACTCTAGTGAAATTAATATGTGGCAGGTGCATTTCAGACAAGACCTAGAAAACTTAACATAAATCCAAAGTATTATTAGAAATGAGACTGAGTATCTAGAATAGCTGGATGTTGAACCAATGATAATTTTAGGAGCCCAAAGAGAATCAGTTACTCAGAACAGTCAGAAGAACAAAATTCTTTCTACCAAAAGTTTTGGTACTGAGCAGACAAAGTAGCTGAGGAGAGAAGAACAAACATATTGGGTAGCTGAAACAAGAAGGTCAAAGATTCCCTGTACTACTGCAAATGTGGCAGGAGACGACTGTGCTGGGTAGAGTTGTCATGGATTTATATTCTTAGAATGTATTCATAAAATGTATTTTAAGATATATTTCCAGATATAGACTAATAATCCATTTGTAAATCAGCCATTGGGTCTATTCCTACTTTCTTGGGGCACGGTGATACACAGGCCCTGAACAGATTGTTGGGGATTTGCCCAGCAACAGCTTGTAGAAAGCTTATCATCGTTTTCTCGTCTTTCTCTGATGTGCTTGACTGGGAGGATACTTTATTTTAATCAACCAGTATAATGCTTTCTAGATACTGCTGGAATCCAGCTTGATTAACAGCACCACTATGGCTACCTTAAACTACGTCATGAATGAAGGCAGCTTTTAGAAACCCAAGAGTTAGGAAGTACAGTGATAGCTTTACATTTATTACTATTAAAATTTGCAATTTGACAGGATTTGCAGAAGTCAAGAAGGGAAGATTATGACAGGTATCGTAGAAGAGTTTTGCAAATGACTGTTCTAAGCATAAAAAAATCACAAAAATATTGACCTGAATGCATGGGTGGCACAGACTTAGTTAAAGAGGAGACAGAGGGTGGGATAACAAAACATACAATTGGTAATGATTGGAGAATGAACAATGTCAGTTAAGACAACGCTAGTATCACTCTTGTAAACATTTCTGTGGGTAACCATAGACCTCAGACTTGAGACAGAAAATTCTGTGTTTTCTACATAATCCTTCCACTAACATTTCATTACCTTTAAGAGGTGAAACAAATGAAATATTTTTTGAAATACTGCCTGACACTTTTCTTCATGTTTCTATGGTACTCTTAGCTAAGTAACTATATTTGTTATGTAACAATGTCTTTGATATATTGAATTGAATTCAATATGGAATTCTGAGATTAAAAAAAAAGATGCAGGCCCCGAAACTGCTTGCCCACTTTCATTAAATTTTAAATAGTTCTAAGCCAAGTTATCTGTAGAAAGTAGTTTTAAAGAGCAACATTGATTAGGAACAGCTTATAATATTCAGAGAGGGATTGGACATCAGTTTCAAATACTTATATGCTGATGTATAACATAGATGTCCTCAGCTAACCTCAGTGTCTAAGCTGCAAGAATGTGGTATCACCTGAGATGCTCTCCGTTTTACCAAGGTGTCTGTACAGGGCTGGCATATATGACATTGTATGTCCAAGAGAGACATCTCATTCTGGAGTAACATGGAAGGCAAAACACATATTGCACAGGGCCTAAAATGGTGTTAGATGTCTGCATTTAGGCAATTGAATCCTACACATTGTCAATGAAGTCAATGAACAGTCCAGAGAGCTATTTAGCAGAAAAAATATAGGGGTTTGTACTACTTGGGAGTGATTTAAACAGCTCTCCTATCTCATGGAATATAATTTAATAATCTAAAAATAGACAACTAGTGTTACTTTAGTTGCTGTAGGGCAAATTTCCTCAATGCTGATCCAGAATGATATGGATTTCCATGTTGCGCACACCAGTCCCAAGAGGATGTCTCAGATAACCAAGGATTTCTCATGCAATGGTTTCAAGCCTTAAATGTCTATAGTCAAGAAAGAAGGCTTTGTTGGTTAAAACAAATTAAAAATCAAGTTACTGGATTGTGACCCCAGGGCCTATAGTGTGCTTCAGATTTCAAGGTCTTTTGGGGTGGTATTAGAGAGCTAGAGGATGACTGAGAGCAAAGACACAAGAGGGAATACAGTGTCAGCTTCGAAGTGGGATCAAGAATTGCAGGTTCCTAAGAATAAAACAGCACTTCTCATTGGATTGACAACTTAACAAAAGAAAGAGAAGAATCTGTGTGTACTCACTTTCATTGACATTTAATTGGAAGATGCCACTTTCACTACTTAGTGTATCACAGCTCCTATTTTTACTATGAATGTCCCTAGAGTAAAGGTTACAACTCAGCAATAACAGGGTATTTCTTTTTGCAAGATGTAGTGAGACATCTGCAAGAATGTTATCAACGGCCTGCATGTATCACATACTTCAGAAAAAGGCAGTTTCCCTTTTATACATGGTGGCACTGACAGAAGACAACTAAAAGACTTTGTGCAACTTTGAAAACTCTTTCTCTACAGTGGACGTGTGGAAATGACAAGATTGAGTGCCATGTTGACCATTTGTGTCTGTCCCAAGTGCTTATTATTTCTGATAAGAAAAATTTGGTATAAGCCTTACAGGACAGTTTGTGCAAATGCCATCTTTTGTTTACTCTTTGACTTTGACAGTCTGTGATTTCTTAGATAGACAATAGGAATGTAAGAGGAAAGTTAGCTATTACTCACAGTCTGCTGTCAGCTTAAGCATTCACAACCTGTCACAGCTTGTAAGAACTGAGGATGCAAATCAGTCTGTCTCTTCAGCAGCTCAAAGAAATGTGCCAGGTGGAATGCATTCCTTTATATGCTTGAGTTGCTCGAAAGGCAACATAAAATCTATTAATAAGTGTACATTACTAAGACTAATGAACTCCTCTGTATCATTGAGAAAATATAAAATACACATCTAGAAATCTGCATTCACCTTAAAAGAGACCTTTAAAACTGCTGAACTAGTCAACAAAGCTTCATTAACTTGTAGGATTCCTTAAAAATTTAAATTTTTCTAAGTCAAAATTACATGGAATTTACCTTTTTCATTTAATTTTCTCAGCTACCAATTTTGCTCATTTCTACTTCAGCAGTGATATAAAGATGACTAAAGTGATTTACATTTGGCTTTATATTGCAAGAACCTTTCCAAGCCACAGTTTTCTAAATAAATTGTCACTAAAAGTTGTAAAAAGATATCTG
This sequence comes from Phaethon lepturus, assembly GCF_000687285.1. Classification (NCBI taxonomy): domain Eukaryota; kingdom Metazoa; phylum Chordata; class Aves; order Phaethontiformes; family Phaethontidae; genus Phaethon; species Phaethon lepturus. The sequence goes on from NW_010517262.1 coordinate 6,324, forward strand.
TATCTTTATCTATCTCTTGATCTGTCCACACTTATTCATACAAATGTTCATGTTTCTTTAGACCAGACCTTTTTGATCTTTCCTTTGTGTACAAAGCACCTAACACAAAGTGCTCCCCTTGATATGAGAATAGTCTTTTAGGAAAATACAATCTCTAAGTTAAACTTTCTAGTTTAAAGCATTAAGTAAATAGAGTACATACAGTTTTATATTACTATTTTTAACACAGAAGACATTCGTTATGCATATTCAAGTTTTATGATTATTTTGTTGTGTAGCTTTGTAAGATACTGTGATTTTATGGGGTGTTAATCCACTAACAATGGATTGCAATGCCAGCAATGCCCCAGACTTTAAGGATTTTTTTTTTTGCCATCTAATGTCTGTATGACCATATGCCATTCCATTTATGAATTATTAATGCTGCAGAAAATAATAGATGTTTTACAATGTCTCTGACAATACAGCAACATTTTGGTTTCTCTGAAGGATGTTTGCCATACCACTTATGCAATCCAGACTGAAGACTCTTTCCTTTTATATTTCACTTCCTCTGTCTTCCAAATACATCTTTGTTAATTTGAGTTTAGCTGATTCCATTTGGTCCTCTGATCACCAGTCGTCTTCACTGATTCTGTGAAGTTTGCCTCTGAACTTTATCTAAGGACTTACATTCTTTAATGTGGTTTGTACATTTTTGCTGAGAGGGTTGTATTTTATAGCAAAAGAGAATGATTTAGACTTTATGATGTATAGGATTTAACATAAGCCCAGAAAAATGTTTCAGTCCCATCTGTTTTTAAAGAATTTAAATTGTCACTTAAGAAAAAGTTGCAATCCTTATGTTTGCCATAATGCTCTCATACACTATAGTGATGTGCATAAGGTATGGACAAGAAAACACTAAATGTAAGCAGAATTAGCTCTAAATGTAAGCAGAATTAGCACAGAAATATGACAGCTAAACAAAATTACGACATTTTTGCTAGTATTAATAAGAAATAGTTTTCTTCATAAGCTTTCAACACAAAGGTTTATATTTTCAATAAAAACTAAGGAAATGAGGATATGACTTTTTGAATATAAAAGAGAGATCTATCTTTCTAAACATCTCTTGATAATTTAATTCTCATCACACCAAATGTAAGTGGGACTAAATTTCAATGGATTAATTAAAATATTTTTAGTGACATTAAATCAAAATTATATATCATTTTTACTAATTTTATTTTATAATGTGGAGAACTGCCAACTACTTTTTGAAAGTATTTTGCAAACATATGGTGCAGTATGCTTGTACCATTGAATGCCATCTGCTGTCTAGGCTTAGATGCACACTGATTTTACTTTTAATTCATAATGGATATGAAGAATGAATGTGACCCATGTACTGCAATTTGGCTCAGTCATTGGCAGGTGCACATTTAAGGCATAAACCATATTTGTAATTATAAAATGGCTATTTACAAGTTCCCAGGTGGGTAAGTAGCCATTAGTAACAAATAATTGCATGCCAGCCCATTATGCTCACAACCACTGTACTGGGGAAAAAAACTAGAAAGATGAAAGGATAAAACATTTCCTTACTAATAACTATATAACAGTTAAATAATTTATACTGCCAAATTTAAATCTAATAATGACTTTAAAAACTTTTTTTTAACACGTAAATGGAGATCTGCAAGCACAATCAAGAACATTAAGAATGTCCGAGTAAAGTTATAAAATACCCTGTGATGCTTTTATTATATTTGCCCTGTGCTTTTCTATTGACATTAAAGTTCCTCTGTTGGAATGCACTTGTCTGTCTTCAAATACCTGCTCAACAGAAAAAGAAATGTCTGCACATGATCAAATTTATCACCCTCTACAACAGAAAATGACAAATTATCCACAATAAAACACAGTCTGAGTGTTGATAACTTTGACACTCAACCAGAAAAAAAAAACTTAATCATGTAATAAATGCATGAATTATGAATGATTCCTCAAAAATTTCATGTAGAATCACAATGCCAAATCATGTTCAGATGTACAGTCTCGTCTTCACTGAAGTCAGTGACAGAATTCTTGCAAATTCAAATGAACAAAATTATCTTATAATGTTTAACATCACAGCTATAATTTGCTAGGTTGTATCTAACAAGACAGAATTACTGCTGTTTGTCTAACTAAAGGAACTATGCATAGAATAGAAGTTTTCTTTCTTTACTATCTTGCCTGAACACTGTTTTTATTCCTCTTTCCATTGAAAATTAGACTAACTTAGTCATACTGTCTGTGTTGTGTGTCTTTCTGGTTTTGTGTTTTCCCCTAGCAACTTATTTACTCATTGGTGGTTGTGAAATTTAACAGAAGGATAGACCTTTGAGGCTATGCCTATACAGTTTTTCTTGGGAAAAAGTCCTGTCTCTTGGTAATGATCCATTTTAGGGGAATTTCTGCATTCATAGTGAATTCATAGTTTGCTAGGTACTTCACTTGTAGTATCCCCTCATGTCAGAAGCATAACAGGGAGAAGAGTGTGGGCAGTGTACTGACATCCTGATTTTTAACTGCTGATGAGCAACATTTTTTACCCTTTATTAAATATGTTATCATAGAGGCGCTACCATCACCTGTGATGGGCTCAGCTTTGGCCAGCAGCATGTCCATCTTGGAGCTGGCTAGAACTGTCTCCACTGGACATGGGGGAAGCTTCTGCATCTTCTTACAGAAGCCACCACTGCAGCCCCCCTGCTACCAAAACCTTGCCACCTCAACCCAATACACCTATGTTGTTACCCTACATGCTAGTGAACTGCAGATTCACACATATAGTCCAGGTGAGGGTGTCCTCAGAGCTTTGCTGCTGACAGAAGGGCTACATCTGTCCTGCTGTTAAAATAAAATGTTGCCATTTCCATTATATGCACAAGCTTCATTTTCAGTAGTGAAAACTATGAAAGCCATTTTATCATCATCTGGATCTCTTCTCTGCCCCAACTTTCTGCAATAAGTATGTTGTATACTTCTCATATACGATTCACAGTGAACAGAACTCCCATTTACAATACATTACTACTGCACAGTTATAATCCCTTTCTGACAAAGACAATAATAATAAAAAAATAGACTGATTAAACTGTATCCCTGTATAAACAGTGATATCATCCCTCAGATGATCATATGCCTGAGTTTCACCAGACCTAAATACCTTTTATGCCAGTGTTCTGTGAGAATAAAGCTGTGAACTAGAACAATGTATGTCAGACCTTTGGGTCATCTGTAGGTGAAGTTTTTGTTTGTTTGTTTTTTCTCTTGTGGATAGAAAGTAGAAAGGATCTCGAAGATGTAATCATAGGAAACAATTTTTTTAAAAAAAGGGTAATAGATGTGTACATAAAATATTTTGACTGATATATGAAAATGTTTGTCGAGGTGCATTGGATTGGTGTAAGGGTGGTGCAGGGCTGTCCTTCCCCACCCTGGCTAAGGGGTGCGTGAGGAAATCTGCTAGCCAGGGCAGCAGGGCACATACAACAGCAGCATCAGAAAGCGCTGACGAAACCACAGAAGCAGGAACAGGCATGACTTTGTCCCCCTTTCTTTGGGAAGTACAATGTAAAAGGAGCTGCTCCTGGTGCAGAAGAGTGAACTCTTAGTGGCAGCAGCTGCAGTATTGCTTTGGCCCCTTCTCAACATGTGCGATACCGTCAGCACTGCAAGTTGACAGAAATGTGCACTGCCCCTTTTTCAGGCAGTAGGGCTTAGCAGAGAGCCCCTGGGGAGCTGTGATGTGATCCTTTCCAAAACCCGAGCAGCAGCATCACTCACTGTCCCTTGCTGGAAACCCAAATTAGCAGGAAAAACATGCTTCCTTGGGCAGAACCGCCGAGCTATCTGGGGCTGCGCTGCTTCCAGGACTGAGCTTCTTGTTCTGCAAAACATTGTGCTGACATGTCCTGGGCCTTCCTGGGCTGCTTTGCTCTCTGGTGATCAGTGCAGGGGGAAAAGTCTGAAGGCACTAGGCTAGATCCCTTTGTTACAGGGCTTAGATGGTTTTGTCTTCTAAAAAAAAAAATTGTTGGTTTTGTTTAATTTTTCTCAATTATCTCAGATAAAATATGAGCTTTTTAAGAAGTGACAATATCTCAGTGTCTAAAACTACTTGGAAGAACTCCTTGCTGTATCTTTGGGATTCAGGCAACACTAGCCAGCATAGGATTGTAAGTTGACATGAACAAAAAAGAGGGACTTTGCCTCGTTATGTGTGTAGCAGGTCAAATAATTCGAAATTGTGAGTCTTTTGACCTTGCCAGGCTGTCTGCTCAACCTTGCACAAACAGAACTTCAACAAGTGCAAAATGAAAACAGCAAACATCTTGTCAACAAGGACCGGTGCATGCCTCCTGTCTGGAGCCCTCTCCATGTACCATGGAAATATTTCTTATACTCAGAGCAGCATTCAGAGTTTTGAAAGATGGACAGCAGAGTCTGATACACACCTGGGCTCCTTGTTCTTCTCACCTTGCTTGGGTTTTCTCACTTGCCCATCCCTAAGAGAGAAAAAATCTGTTTCTGACTTTCTCCTTTTCTTGCCTAGTTGGCCATCACTTCCTTCTTCACAGTTTGCTTTTCTCTTTCTGTTTCTTTGTTTTTCCTTTTCTTGTTGAAGAGCCTGTGAACCTTTCCATTTCATAGTATTGTTAGGGAGGTAAAGCCATGATAAAAACTCGAACCTGATTCTTCTCTTAACCAAAGCTAACTCATTTTACATTCTTTACTTGCATGAGCTGGTTCACCAGACCCAACCCACAGGGAAGTCTGATGCCTCCCTGGGGCCTGGGTGAGAGATGTCACTAGGAAACTCCCTGATCTGGTGTGGCCCACTGATTACTACTTGGCAACAACGAGTAGCAAAGAAGTCTAAGAGCAATTAAAAGGGACTTTAGAGTGCTGGGGTGAGTTGTTGATGGAATGGGAGCACAGGTAATATTTTCATCACTCTCTTCAGTGGAATGGAGGAACACTGAAAGGAAAAGTAAACACATCTGGTTAACACATGGCTCAGGGGCTGGTGCAGTCAGCAGAATTTTGGGGTTTTTGACCATGGGCCAGTTTACATGGCACCGGGCCTGTTGGCAGTGGATGGACTTCAACTGTCTCCAAGGGGAAAAGGATTCTCACTTATGAGTTGGCAAAACTCATTGAGAGGGCTTTAAACTAGATTCGAAGGGGGAAAGGGATGAAACCAGGCTCACTAGAGATGAGCCTAGGAGTGGCATGCCGGAGTTGGGGGTGATATTGATAGCCCAGCTCAAGTGCATCTACACCAATGCACGCAGCATGGGCACCAAACAGAGGGAGCTGGAAGCCATTGTGCAGTGGGACAGGTATTACTTAGTCGCCATCACAGAAACATAGTGGGATGACTCTCATGACTGGAGTGCTGCAATGGATGGCTATAAGCCCTTCAAAAGGGATAGGCACGGAATGAGAGGCGGTGGGGTGGCTCTGTATGTTAGGGAGGGTTTTCATTGTATAGAAATCAACAATTGTGATGCCAAGATTGAGTGTTTCTGGGTAAGGATAAGGGCAGAAGCAAACAAGGCAGATATCCTGCTGAGAGTCTGTTATAGACCACCCATCCAGGACAAAGAGGCAGACGAAACATTCTACCATTCTACAAGCAACTGGCAGAAGTCTTGCAATTGCTAGCCCTTGTTCTCATAGGGGACTTGAAGTTCCCAGGTGCCTGCTGGAAATACAACACAGCAGAGAGGAAACAGTCTAGGAGGTTCCTGGAGTGTGTGGAGGATAACTTCCTGACACAGCTGGTGAGTGAGCCTACCAGGGGAGATGTCTTGCTTGACCTGCTGTTTTTGAACAGAGAAGGACTGGTTGGAGATGTGATGGCCGGAGGCCATCTTGGGCTTAGCGACCATGAAATGATAGAGTTCTCAATTCTTGGTGAATGAGGAGGGTCAGCAAAACAACTCTGATGGACTTCCGGAGGGTCGATTTCAGCCTGTTCAGGTCACTGGTTGAGAGAATCCCTTGGGAGACAGTCCTGAAGGGCAAAAGGGTCTAGGAAGGCTGGACATTCTTCACGAAGAAAATCTTAAAGGCACAGGAGCAGATAGTGCCCCTGTGCCGCAAGACAACTGGAGGGGCTGCAGGCGTGGCATCACTAGTGCTGAGCAAAGGGGAGGGCTCACCTCCCTCCAGCTACTGGTAATGCTTTGCCCAGTGTAGCCCAGAGTACCACTGTCTGTGTTTGCCTTAAGGGCACATTACTGGCTTCTCGTCAACTTGGTGTCCACCAGAAAACTAAGTTCATTCTGTGGTTATCTGAAGTACTTTTCTCTATTCTTTGACTACCAATAATATATTTGTCCTTTCTGTAGTCTTCTCATTATAAAATCTTTCTTGGAGCACACTGCCAAAGAAGTAGGTTTTTCCCTGTTTACTTAGTTTGTGGAAAGATACTGCACACCTTTTCTCACATATTTTATTTTGCATTTTATTATTTTATAGGTCTACTAAGGGCAGATCTCTTAATGATTAATGATCCCTTACTACATTTTTTTAGGGAAACTCACCTTCTTAACTGAACTTCATAATAATATGGATAAAATTTTATAACAGGCTAGGCCATTGACTTATTTAGAACACATTCAGTCCTTGAAAGCATTCACAGGTTCAGTCTTTCTTGTGAGCTTTCAAATTTGATTTTATTGATCATAGACTTCTACTACTATGTTAGCACTTCGTCTTAATCTATACTGCCATCCTTTCTAGTCAGCATCGAGTATTGCAACTGATACTGACACAATGTGGTGTTTTAGGCACTTTTAAGTTACATCATATTGGAGCAATTCATTATCTTTACTGTTTTTATTCATAAATTGTCCCACAGGGAATAAAGCACTCTTATCCTCATTTTCAAATAGGCTAGTGAGAGACACATATTCACTGAGAATTTAAAAGCTAAATTCAGCTACCTAAACACATGACAGTTAATGTCTCCTAAAATATTCAACTCCATTTTCCACTGCCATTACAGAAAAGTTCAGGTTCTCCTGTAAGTTCTGTGTCATATCTGACAGTTCTGTGAAAATGTCTTAGATATCCTAGGGCATCTTAAATTGCACTCAACACCTATGTTTAGGCCAATGAGTCAAAACCTAAAAGTTTGAAGGATGTTTTAAGACCAGGTGAGAGATCTAGGAAAACCTACCTGATCTGATGAGAAGTTTGAAACATGCCAGAGATCTAATGTTTACTGAATTTTCCCTGCAGACGTCTTTGCTTTCTTAACTGAATAGTTAAATTAGGCATTTTGCAGTCAATAAATACTCTCAAGATTAGGTTATTCTGATCCAGTTTAAGAAAAAACATGTCATGACAGTCCACATCTGAATAATTAGCTATGGTTAGAATACTTGGACAGGAGGCATCCCTAAATCTGCAATGGTTTGGACTCACATCTCAAAAGAGTGGATGAACCCCTGGGCTAAAAGGTATTCCAATACAGTAGTTTTCTTGTTGAATTTAAATCATTATGCAGGTGCGAAAGCAAAAATCTTGGCTTCAGGAAGCCTGTGTCCCTGTCTTACTGATTTTACTTAATCTTACTGAAGGCCTCCAGTGCCTACTCCATTATCTGTTGAAGTGTCTTATATTCATTTATTTTGTTAGTTTTATTAGAAAACCAATTGCATTACTGTTTCTTATTATGCTATGGTATAATATCATAAATATATATTGTATATATGATACACATATCATATATGATCTACAGAATAGTATTTAAGTAGCACAGACTCAGCAGAAGCTGTGGGTGGTATGGAAGATCCAAGGTACAAAGTTTTGGAATGCAGAGAAAAATAAGAAAGCCCAAAAGAGACTACTGTTGGATAAGATTCAGACAAAACTTTGCAACAGTGTAGATGCTAAAGAGAATGAAATACAAGAATCAGAAAGTAGTTTGGAGAGCAAAATAAGAGGAAATTCATGAGAATATGGAGCATGAGGATGGTGAACTACGAAAAGTAGGGGAAAGGAAATAAGCGAAAAAGCAGTGATACTTCTAGAATGGAGTTAACTGGCAAGAAGGAAAAAAACCCCACTGCTAAAAACTGAGCAGTTCTTTACATCATATACATTTTGCCTTTCATATCTGACAGTGGCACCACAGGTTTGAAAAGAAATCATTTAAAGATAAAGGTAGTACAGTATCATGGAGTAACTCAGGTTGGAAGGGACGTCTGGAGGTCATCTGGTCTAACTCTATGCTCAAGCAGGTTCACCTAGAGCAGGTTGCCCATCATCAATTATGTATCATATTCAAACTTGCTGAGAGTACACTCTGCTTCATCATCCAGACCATTAATGAAGCTGTTAAACAGGACTGGAGACAGCATTTACCCCTGCTAGTTACTGGCCTCCAACTACACTTTTTTCTATTGATCACCACTCTCTTGTCCTGGCCTTTCAGCCAGTTTACAACCCATCTCCCTGTCTGCTCATCCAGCCCGTACATCAACAGTTTGTCCCTGAGGATCTTATGAGAGACAGTGTCAAAGACCTTACTGAAGTCCGGGTAGACAATATCAACTGCTCTACCCTCATCTACCAAGCAAGTCATTTCATCGTAGATTATCAAGTTGGTCAAGCATGTTTTCCACTTCATGAAGCCATGCTGATTATTCTTGTTGATTTTCTTTTCCGTAATATATTCCTTCCTATTGTTCGGTGTCCGTCTTGCTTTTGTTACCTTTGGGGCACTGTACAAGATAAAATGTCTTTTAGTGTTTGAGTTGTTCTTGCCTTCATGACGTTTAAGTCTTTGCCGTATGCTATATTGTTAGAAGTAGTCATGAGATATGATGAAGTGACTATGAAGATTAATCAGTAATACTATAAAGCACTTTATTTTGCAAAGTTTAACATGTCCAGTACTTCTCATGTTTATAACCTCTTGTTCATTTTTCAGAAGCCTAAAATATCTTGTGAGGACATCCCTGTTTATATGTGAAACTGTACAGCTTTTATGGCATAGTATTTTTTAAAATAGATGGAAACAGATGTCTAACCATTTGAGTCATAATTTTGCTAAACTTCAACAATGGCAAACATTCTGCAAGATGACTTTATAGTTTTGTTTGTGATTGCAGAAAAGTATTTATTCCACTAATCTCCTTGGCTCCTATACCTGTATCTTGGTTTGATTAAGTGTAGGAATTCCACTGGAAATCACAGAATCAC
>NW_010517263.1:0-6023 GCF_000687285.1 Phaethon lepturus
TTTAAAATTATAAATTATTAAATATTAAAATTTTCTGCATGTTTTCTAACACTGATGACATTTGTTAAGTTCAAACTCACATAAATGGAAGTTATGGGTAATAGCAAGCATTTTTCTGCATGTGCTATGTAAAGTGACAAGACCCTGTGAATGTTAGGAAAATGTATATTCGTTGCCAGTTAGCTGTTGTAGAAAACTATTTGTGTTATATCTGGAACATAGAGTATTTGCTATTTTGTGTAGTTCACAGACAGGTATTGCTTTTCTGTTTGTGCATGTTTTGATGGCCATTTACTTTCTAAGTTATTCACCTTTACCAGGTTCTTTCCTATTTTCATAGTTCTTTCCAAGAGATTACTAAACCCAGAAAAACCCATGAGGAAGGAGTTTAGGTTGGGTTTTTTTGTTTCAGTGTTAAAACCAAATGTGTTACATAACTACTGTGAAGGTCACTGTTAAAAATATTAACCTTTCAGAAAAAGCATTTTAACTGTGATGGATGTTTTTTGGCTTCTCATTTTTATAATTGATATGTGGAAGAGGAAACCCCAAAATATGTGTCTTATCCTTTGTTCCTAGGAGAACAACTGGAATTCCATATTGTAAGAACTCCCCCAGGTCTAGGAAATGTTACTGTTCAATGGAAGATAGTTGGGTACAACATAAAACAAAATTTTGAAAACTATTCTGGAATACTCTTCTTTCCTGAGGTAAGTCCATAATCAAAGCTAATGGCTACAGGGGGATATTGTAATTCGAACTGAGCTGGGAAAACGAGCGTTCTTTTATAGCAGTTTTTGTTTCTTAATATGGTTATTTACTTGCTCCTTTACTTTTGGAGTTCTAAAAGGGAGGGAGTTTATAGTTTTTGATGCTTTAACTTTACATTTCTTAGAAGTGTTGTTCAAAATACATAAGATAGAGCGCTGTCACTTCTATTTTGTACAATAATGACTAATCAATTTATCAATAAAATAAATAGAATACATTGAATACAACACTGTATGTTCACTTGCTGGATGACCATATTCCTGAAGAAAAAGAAGAATACCAAATCATCCTATACAACATCAAAACAGAAGGTAATGAAGAACTATAGCCTACTATTTCTTAAAACTACCATTTGGAATGTAGTATTTTCGTATGTATGAATCCATTTTGGAAGTGTAGGACTAAGCATACTGCAACTGGTGTAAACTATGCAAAGTTCATTCACATTTTATTGAAACAGTCTTGATCTTTATGTGTGTATGTGTATATTAGATATAAATACATAAACCCCACAGTGTCTTTGCACTTCTCCTTAACTGGTTTTAAACATTATTTATCTCTGTCTGTTTAATTCAGTGGTTATTTGCTTCCATTTAACTGAATACAAACTTTAGCTTACCTATGTCCTGAATACAGTTGCCAATAAGCAGGTATTTTTACCTTTTAAAGCAATCTTGTCATTGCTGCAAGCTGACTTTCTGATCTGTCCCTGAATTCAAGGAGGTGGGAATATTTTATTCTTGCCATTCAAATTATAATGAGAAAAGCAGCATGAAATTGCATCCCTTCTGAAATACCCTTTGTTAAACGAAATTAATGTCTAAACACCAAACTAGCTTGACATGGATTGTGTTGTTGCTAGGTGCCTTACCTACTTGCCAGAATCATTTGTTGACTCTTGTAATCCGTCAGGATAAGCATAAATTAATACACCAATAATTATTCATCAAGGCAGCTCTTGAGAAAGGGAAGAATTTCTTAATGGAATGATTGAGAAGTTGAATATAATTTTAACTTTTTGAGTTAATTTCTGGGAAAACTTTCATTACAATAGAGGAAGTTTAGGGAAGTTGATATTTGTCACTGGCCCATTAAGTTTTCTCATATCTTAATACATTCTTATGGCACTATACTTCGTATGCATACAATTTCTGTTGTGATTTTATGTTCCTGTATTTGTAACAGAATGTAAATATATATACATTTCACACCGTCCATAAACTTCAGTAAGCACATCATGCATTTGGTTTAATTTCATTTACACTGTAACTGACTGTCATTTGGATGTGATAATAGTGGTAATATAAGACAAAAGATTAGTTGCATAACACTTTATTCACTGTAGTTCATTGATTTCTTTTGCAGGAGTTTCTTCTTCAGGTGCTGCTATTTTGGATAGTCAAGGATATGAAGCTGTTCTGACAGTAGAAGCTAGTGATGAACCACATGGAGTCTTAAATTTTGCTTCCCCGTCCAGGGTAGTTTTAATTCCAGAGGAAAACAAAACAGTTCAGCTTTTTATTAACAGAGAATTTGGATCTCTAGGTTTGTATAACAACACGAAGAGAAAGGGAGTTCTGTTTTGGTAATCATTAGGCAAATGAAAGCCATGACAGAGAGGCTGGAAATTTTGAAAAATCTTGGATACAGTTGATATTTTCAGAACTTCTAGGCTTCTTTACTGCAGGCTTGGAAACTAAGTCTTACTTAAATTGGAGCCATAGCCCTCGTTTCCACAGCAAGGTGTCTGGGAGCTGTGACATAACTGGTTGGCTATAAGAGTTACTACCTTTATGTCTAATGAATCTGTCTCAAAGTGTTAGTCTCTCCAGAAGAAATAAAAAACATATGAGAAAAGCAGCTTGTATGGAGTGATCGTTGCCACATATTTCCCCTCTAAACTTCCAGAAGTTGGCAGTTTAGGAATGTCTCATATAAAAATTTGCAATCAGACTGCTGAATTCAGTTTATGTCTCCTCTGAGAATTTCTAATTTGTTTATAAATCAATTTGTCTTTTAACATCCATAAAACTAAGTGGTACTTAATTCCAGAATTCCATAATGTGCTGTGTGCAAAAATATTTTCTTGTGTTTGTTACCTGAGAATTTCAACTTAGATTGTGAGATAATATGTGTAATCATTTCCTGTTTACCTTTCTGGACATATTGAGACTTCAGTAATAATCCCTCTTAGTTTCTTTTCTCATATCTGTTTTGAAGTGAGCTGACCAGTTAAAATGAATGTTCAAGATCTGGACACACCACAGATTTGTAGAGGCATTTTAATGGTATTTCTGTGTTTTCCCATTTCTTTTTTAATATCAGTTAGTATCTAATTTACTTTTGGAACATTACTCAGGAAACTAATGCTTTAAGATAAGTATCCATAGTAAAATGTAAGATCTCTTACTTAATTTCAAGTCCATCATTATTTATTAAAACTAAGATTCTTTTATACCTTATATTTTATTTCATCAGACTAGCTTTGAATTTCATCTGTCATTTTATCTCCAGGCACACTCTCTTTAAATTTGCAATTTGACTTACCCTGGCAGATTAGTGAGATGTCGGTTTATTATAAAAAAATTATGTCAGACTTTTTCCCTTGGTAACATTTGTCAGCGTGTCCCCTGATTTTTATTCTTTATGGAGGTCTATGTCAATCTGCCTGGGAAGGAAACTAAGTTTATTAAGCTGTGTTTCCCAGTGCTGTCTTTAGAGACTTTCTTAGGTATTAGCCGTTCCTGAAACGTTGTACTTCCCTTGGCACCAAACCTGATATTCATAATACATTCGATGTCCCAGGTAGTACTTCAGCAATGTAATATTTGCACCTCTGAATACATTTGGTCCTAATGCTTTGAGTCCTGTGATGTTGGGCAAATCACCAAAGGCTGGACTGAAAGCATGTTAAAAACGATAACAAAGTTCCATTGGCTCCACAGTAACATTTTAATCCTGTTTTGCAGTTAAGGTTTCTTTTGTGGATGAGCATTTGGTTGCTTTTCTTTGTCTATTCCAGTAAGCAGCACATAAGAATTGAATTTTTTTTTTTTTTTTGGTCACAAATTAAACAGGTGCTATCAATGTTACATATGCCACAGTTCCAGGATTGCTCAGCTTAAGTAATCAGACAGAAGGGACCTTGGCTGAACCAGGATCTGATTATATGGCTGTTTCTGGCTCGCTGATTTTGGAAGAAGGAGAAACATCAGCTGCCATAAATATTACTGTTCTGGAGGTAAACTCTAAACGCTTTTGTTCTATACTAATCTTTCTGACGTCAGAAGAGGAATCTTTTGGAACCTAAATCTTGCAAGCTGTATATTACTTGAAGCTATATACTTCATTGTAATTTAGAAAGATTTTTTTTTCATAACGTTAAAATCACAGAAGGACAAATAATAACAGAATGCAGCTCTACCTGTGCATAAATGAAGTTTAGCTGTCTCATGAAGAATTTACTATCTGATATTAAGAACAATGTAATTCATTGCTTGCTACAGGCTCTTACTTTCTCAGTTTTTGGTGTTTACACCCTTAAAATTAGGCAGAACTTCATTCACAAGAATAGTTTAGTGTCACCACAGAGTCTTTTTCATGAAATAAATCTTCCTTCATAACTTAAATTTTACACCGAATAAAAGTGGGTAAAATGAAAAATGTAGAAATAGAAATATAAATTAATTCTAGTGTTGCTGTAATATTAGACACTTCTGGTGTGTTCCTTTTTGCTGATTTCTGTGACAGTTTCTTAAATGAAAATGAAAAGAGGATGTACTGAATTTGTGTTTTGCAGGATGATGTACCAGAGGTGCAAGAATTCTTCTTGGTTAATTTAACTTCAGTGGAACTCATCATGAACCATTCAACTTCAACCCCACCTAGGCTTGGTAAAATAACTTGTACAGAGTTTTCCTTTTATTGAATGCAGAATTATGCATGAATTGCATGCAGATTATATTACTCTGGCATATTACCATTATTGCACTTACTTGCTAACTATGCCAATATGACACAGGGTGTTCTGAAAGAAACATTGTAGAATATCAAACATGGTCATTATTATGCTTGCCTCTTACTTTTTTAGTCTCTGAAAAAATTATAAGGCAATTTTCATAGAGGTGTTCGTAATTAACAGTTGGAGAGCACAACTATCTGAAAAGTTTTATTGGCAGTTTCTTAATATCTTTTTTATTTACAATGTACATAATGGAAACAAAAATGTAAAAAAAATTACTTTATGTGATTACTTTGTTCACTCTTTTAAAAAACAGTCTCTTTTTGTTATGCTTTATCAGCTTTACTTTTAGGAGTCATGTCCTGTGGTTTTGCTACTCTTCAACTTAATTTATCATTTGATTAGTTAGCTTTTCACTCTGCTGCTGAATTCAGTACCATAGTTGCCGTTGGCTTTAAGGGCAGTTGGATTATCCTGTAATACTAAGGACTAGTTATATTCATTATTTCTAACATCTTCTTTGACTCTTTTTCCTTTCTTTGCATGCCTATAGAAGTGACTGAGTTAATTCGTTACAGATTAAAAGGTAACTTACAAGACTCATTGCTGATTTGTAGAGACTGACTGTGATTAGTTGAGTCTAAAATCTAAAACATTAAAAGAATAACATGAGTAAAAAAGGTTCTTCTGAGACAAATTGTGCTGAGTGCTGTATAATTTCAACTTCAGTTGTAAGAGTTTGCAGTCTCCCTGAATCTTGACCATTTGACCCTGCTGTAATATCTCCATTGGGTTAAATGTGCTTAGGATGGACAGGTAATAGTTTTAACCCATGAGGCAAAATTTGTCCTCACTGTAAAATCTCAGTACGAATTCTGTTATCAGACTGTTTTCTAATCTTGTTTTCTCTACTGGTATATTTTCATAGAATCATAGAATACCAGGTTGGAAGGGACCTCAAGGGTCATCTGGTCCAACCTGTCTTGGCAAAAGCACGGTCTAGACAAGATGGCCCAGCGCCCTGTCCAGCTGAATCTTCAAAGTGTCCAATGTTGGGGAATCCACTACTTACCTGGGGAGATTATTCCAATGGCTGACCCTTCTCACTGGGAAGAACTTCCCTCTTGTGTCCCACCGAAATCTCCCCAGCAGTAACTTGCACTCATTAACCCTCGTCTTCTCCATGTGACTCCTTCATAGAAAGGAGTCTCTGTCTTCTTTGTGGCCACCCTTTAGATACCGGAACATGGTGACGAGGTCTCCCCTAAGCCTTCTTTTCTCACGGTTGAAC
>NW_010517264.1:0-20773 GCF_000687285.1 Phaethon lepturus
GCCGGCGCGGCCCTGCTCGCTCTCGGGGCGCAGGGGTAATGCCGTCCCGAAGCGAGACGGGGCTCGAGTGTCAGCGTTCCGATCCACGTCAGAGGGGAGAGGGACAGGCACATTCTGAGAAGAAGCTTCAGAAATTTTTGTAGGGTACCATGAGACTATTGTTGGACCATAAGACCACCGTGGTTTTAGCGATATTGTTCGTGGTATCCTATTTTTAATGCTGAACACAATTACTTCAAATTTATAATCCGTGAAGGCTTGTATATTTTTCCAAGTGCCATACAAACATCAATGGAACAGTTCTTGCAAACTTCTTACAGATACGCAATGAAAACTGTTACCTCTACTGGAAAAACAGAGAAACAATTTCCTTAGGCAGCAGCAAAGGCCGCTCTTAGGACTCTAAAACCATTGAGTTGAATTTTGTGATTTTCAGAAAGTTTATGGAAATTAAATACATTTTACCATAGAGTGAGTAGCTCTTACTATGAACTACATAACTTTTTAAATAATGATGACTAAGTATAAGGAATAAATACTATGCAATTGAAAAGATGTTTAGGTTTTTTTCAGTCAACATGTGACTCCCTTTGTTACAGGATGAGTTAGCAAGTTTCAAGGAGTGTGTATCACAGTGCTGGTTAAATCTGATTGTTTTGTGAAGTCAGGTTTATTTGCTCATCCCAGCAATGTCCTGTTTGAAAGTCACATTGGTCAAAGCCAACTGCAGATGCAAAAGCCACGCAAGGGAGAGATGCAGCTCATATTGCTTATTCAAGGGGAGAGAACAGAGAGGACGGACAGAGTTCAATAACTGACTCGAAGCTCCGATTTCTGTCTGAACTCCTTTTGTCTGGAAACCAGGTCTCAAGAGACTGTGCTACTTCCTGGCTGAATGGAAAAGCAGTACCTGCTCAAGTACACGCCCTGACTGATTCCTGCTTAGACATCTATCTCCCACTGAAATCAACAGGGTATCATTGCTTAAGCATTTTGCCGATGAAAATTCTGGATCCTGCCATAAGGAGGACCATGCACATACACTGGCAACATCTTATCTGTCTTTCCAGTCCACATAAGTCCAAGAAATATTAAAGCCTATATGCAATAATGTACCAAAATCTCTCCTCTATCGGTATGATTATTCAGTCACATCTGTATCACATTCTAACTCTGTGCTGGTTTTGGCTGGGGTAGCGTTAATTTTCTTCAGAGTAGCTAGTACGGGGCTGTGTTTTGGATTTTTGCTGAAAACCGTGTTGACAATACAGGGATGTTGTAGTTCCTGCCGAGCAGTGCTTATGCAAGGTCAAGGCCTTTTCTGCTCCTCACCCCAGCCCACCAGCGAGGAGGCTGGGGGTGCACATGAAGCTGGAGGGGACACAGCTGGGGCAGCTGACCCCAGCTGACCAAAGGCATATCCCATACCCATGTATTCCACACATGGCGTCATGCTCAGCTTATAAAGCTGGGGGACATTTGGAGTGATGGCGTTTGTCTTCCCAAGGAACCATTACGTGTGATGGAGCCCTGCTGTCCTGGAGATGGCTGAACACCTGCCTGCCCATGGGGAGTGGTGAATGAATTCCCTGTTTTGCTTTGCTTGCTTGCGCGGCTTCTGCTTTATCTATTAAACTGTCTTTATCTCAACCCACGAGTTTTCTCACTTTTACCCTTCCAATTCTCTCCCCCATCCCACCAGGGGGGAGTGAGCGAGTGGCTGCATGGGGCTTAGTTGCCGGGTGGGGTTAAAGCACGACAAGCTCATTTCTTCTGAATGCCATGTGAAGCAGTATGAAAAATCTTGATAAAATAATTGTGAAATGCTGGTTTTGCCTCTCCTTAAGGCCTGACACCCTACTGTAGGACAACAGTAGTCTATTGCTTTTATACATCCTCTATAATATGAATTGTGATGGTATCCTATGAAAATAACTCACATTATTGAAAAAGAAACTGCAAAATTCTGATCCCAATTTTAAAACACACTTCACAATTCAGAGCTATTCCCAAACAAATTTTGACTCAATGCAGGACAATGATAAAGGCATTGCTCCTTTTTAAATTCAAACATTGTATAGCTTGAAAGTTTTGCTTAATTATAGATAGATTTTTGTCATAATCTTATTCAGTCTAGCTGAGAAGTAATACAAGCAGCAGCAAGCAATAAACAGCTGTCTTCCAAAGTTCTGTAAGGTACGTGGTGGTAAATTGCTCATGACAACAAAAGTATTGCCCTTTATTACTATACTGTTTCTTTTTGACAGGGGAGGTCAGTAAAACAGGAAAGAATCCCAAAAAAGACACTCAGAAATGTCAGTTACTGCACAATGGGGGCATAAATGTGGAGGAAAGGTGGACAGACATGGAGAAAGGCAGGTATTATCCATCATCCTTCTTAACATCCTCAATATTTTTCTATGGTACTTCAGTGCCTTCAAAAAAAACCAAGGAAAAAAACCAAACATAAGTTACCCCACTTTACCCCTATTCCAGATTCTGAGACCTACATTTAATGAATGTAATAATTTATTGAAACACTGCTTGTGACTATAGCCAGTGTTTTTTCATGTTGAAGACCATTTTGAGTGGCTAACATTCAGCAGTATGTTATCATAAATCATAAATCGTTAAATTATTGCAAAAATCTCTCATTTTTACACCAATATTTTACATGTTAACGGCATAAGCAAGCTTAATACCTGATAATTTGAGATGTTAAAAACAAAAACAGTTGCAAGGAGAGTTTTTTTTCCTTATGACCAAGATGAACAGTTTATAGGCACAGTGATTATAAAAGTTGATCGGGGTAGAGGGGGAAGCACAGCGAGTACAGATAACTTACCATGGCATTTGAGGGGGTTTTAAAACTTCCTGGCTCTGTGGCTGTCAGGCAGCCTAGCATCTCTGCAGCCCACAGAATGGATTTTTAATTTTTAATTTAACTTTGACAGTTTCTGCTGCCTTCAAAAGGGCTTTATTCTCTTTGGAAACAGCATTTGCATGCTAGCTGCTATCTGTCTTTATCTTTGATGCACAACTGTAATATCTAATACTGGAACTTCAATATGTATGTAAAATGCCGTTGGATTCTCAATAATACAAAGTATTTGTGTTTAGGATGAAGGTCTGGAATTCAGGAGATCTGACATAAAACTTTGCTAACACACTTCTGTCTGGCCACTATCACTAACACAATATTACAAAAACTTTTAAATAAATTAGGAGACTGTGCCTCATTTTTTAAGTGTAGCTTAAACACATGATAGGCAGTGTACAAGTGACTTTAGATGAAAGATAGGCTTCTTTTTTTTTTGATACTTTGGGTTTGTTCCATTCATTATTGCCCAGATGTTCAGTGAAATATTGGCCTAATTATCTGAAAGGCTCAACTTAGCCTAGACCTACAGATCCAGGTTTAGAAACTTTTCATAGGTGACTTAGAAATTCAGGTCTTATTGTAATGAAAGTTAAACATCTGACTGTCTAGTGAAATTTTCAGAAGTGTGAACTGTCCAACTTTGTCAGTAAGTACATAGATTTTACAGCCTCGCCCTAGGAACATCTGAAAAAATTCTCTTTAATTTCACTACATCTCATTTCTCTGTTTATGAAATAAGCATATTATTCCCTTTCCTCTCTAGCCTTTCTCAGATTATAAACTCTCACCAGGCAGAAATTGTCTATGCCTGTATGTATGTGCATCGCAACGGGACATAGTCTCACCTGATGCTTATTATTTGTATCACAGTAGTGTTTATATTAGCTAGGTTATACTATTGCTTCTAAGAAAATGCTACTTGGGCTGCCATTTACAACTCCCAGAAGTTAAAAAAAAAAAAAAAATTTTAGTAATTCCTTAAGTTACTTTGTCAAAAAAGACCCATTTCACTTGTATCATAACAAGTCTAGCAAAACTATAGAACTACTCACCAGCAATGAAGCCTGAAATGATGAACTTCGCTCAGTATCCTTCTTAACATGTTGGCTAAAGTAATCAGATATGAACAGACTCTTTACTTAATCTTTAATATTTACTTCTGACTGCATAAAAGTCTCCCGGCTGCTGATTACAGACGTGCCACAAAACTGAACTCCAACATTTTTAAGCAGGCTTCAAGAAATTTGGTACCTGGCAACTGTTAGTATCAGAAAATTTAGGGGGGAAGAGAGGCAATTAACCAGTTACAGGAACAGAAATGTGGAACTCAGGTTTGCCTACAGAAGTTAAAAGTCACAGCATCCAGGGATATTGCAGCATGAGGATTTTGTTCAACATACCTTAGATACTCTTAATATTCCCATCTTATATAGCTTTTATGGATAAAATACAGATAGAATATTGGAAGAAACCAATGGTTAAGAGACATACCCCCTTTTTCTTTCCATATCCTCGGCTGTTCTGTGAAAATCATAAATGAAAAATGTATTCCCATTTAAGTCAACAGGATTTTTGCCATTGACCTGAATAAACTAAGGATTTCTCTAGATCATGTAAATGATACATCACTTTTCTGAGAATTGTTAATTAGGCTGCTCTTCCAGAAGAAAAACAGAACTTACTGTAGAAGTACTGACTGTAAAAACTAACTTTGTCAGGCAGATTCACTGCAGGAACTTTCAAAGAACATCAGCTACTTAAAAGAGAACTTACTGCCTCCAGCATTTCTATATGCTGCTGGTGACTAAAGGACAGGAATAAGAGACTTTTCCAGCTACCTGTCACCCTGATACTAATCACCAACCAGTGAAACAGCAGGTCAGTCGCTGGTGCTCTATAGACATTTAGCCCCAAATGCCAGGCTTAGAAATACATTTGAGAAGTGAAATAGGTTAGCTGCATGGAGAACAAACCTCCAGACCTTCACCTTTGCTACTCAATTCTTATTAATGCATATCTCCCTGAAGCTGGAAGAATTTTCCCCACAATTGCAAGTGCAATGCAAAACACAGAACTTGGCTAGAGATATGCAAAATACATGTCAATATATTTTTAAGTCTGCATATATATAAGATATATTGCAATGCATCAAATGCTTTTACATGTTCAGAACTGGATATTTATTGCTCAAGTTTCTTTCCAAAACTCTTAATCCATTTAGACTTGGTGTTTTGGCAAAATAAGATGCTACCGTGAAAAGACCCAATATTGCACTTCTTTCTGTAGCAAGTGAGATGCATTTCCTCTCTCCTAAGTCCATTAGCACCACTTCCCTCACGGACTATAGGTTTCAGTGCAGTAGCTATCACACACAGTTACTAAACACCATTGCAGGTGTCTCCGTGCTTTGCACAGGAGCAGGATAAATTACCTCCTGCTACATCTCCAAATACTGCAGAATGGACAAGTACTACAGTCTACACTTGGGCCTGCTTTGGTGGGTTTCTAGAGTCAATAAGCTCATGGGAGCCCCTTGAAATCCTTTTAGTCCTACAAACTTTAAAGTTCAGTTGCAGGTGAATAGTTTCCCCGTTGCTGGCCAGGAAATTGTGTCCTTTGACCAGATGGTTCACTGTCATTATAGTATTGGAAAGTTCTCTTTTCTTCCTGTGATATAGTTACATAAACCACAAACACATATTTGTATCAGTCATTTATATAACTGCATGTGCGTACTAGATGCGTGCACACACTCATATATATGTTAAATATATTTTTGAAGTCACCACACCAGAAATACACACTTGGATTTAGAGCTAGAATTCACAGAACAGAATGTAATGTACCTGCCTTGTGACAAAGAAAGAAAGAAAAGAATACATGAGAGATGAGAAACCCAGGACAAAAGGCAGCGCCTTTCCATTAGAGAACATTACTGTAGAAGCAGCTCAGTCTTTCATGTTGCTGCACTGGTTTTCCAATTCTGTCAGAAGTGGAGTGATAACCTTGAGTTCTCCCTACAGGGATTTCCCTCCTCCTTTCAGTATTTTTGTGTCTCATTCTGTGGTTGACAATTAGAAATGCTATTGTGTCTTGAGCCATACGACATGTGAAATGCCAAAGCACCTGGTGTTCTGAGATGATGTTAAGTCACCTCAATAGGTTTCATCTCAAGTTCTAATGAGTGTGACAAAGTAATGATCCATGGAGAGGCTCCATAGAGTTCTGGTAGGCCAAGAAAGAAAAAAAAAAAAGTCATTGTCTGTGGCGATAGTTTTTACAAGAAACTAGAATGCACACAGATGGAAGAAGATTGATACAAGAAAATTACAAAATAAAGGGTTATGTAGTTTTAGCTAAGGATTCTGCGCTAAGTATGTTTCAGACAAAACACCTGGGGCCAGGCTGTAGATTTAATAGTGAATCTGGAGATTAGTTTATTTATATCAGCAGTTAGATTGTGAAGTATTTTGGCTTTACTGTAATCAATAGCAGCTCCACTATTGACCTGTGTAGGGTGTTTCACCCCCTGGCTCTGGTAAGGTTATTTGCACTAAGAGGTACTTGTGTGTGAGAAGAGTTAACCAGCCCAAAACTTCTCAGATTATAATTGCCAAAAATGCATTCACTTGTCATTGGACTAACTCTATTTGGCCAGGCTGCAGTCATATTTTCAGAGGGGTAGATCTAAATAAAATTATTTGATTTTATCGCTCATAACAGATTTACCTTACCCTTCCTGACACTTGCTCGGTTCCACTTTGATTTAACCTGTTATCTTTTCATCATTTAAGATGACAAGATCTTGGGGAAGTGATTGTCCATTTTCTATGTGTTTTATAGTACCCAGCTAACTCCTCACTAACACAGAATACAAATACTCACTATTGTAATGGTATTAGCCCCATCTGTATTTTCATTATCTAAGATCTGAATTCACTGGTGATTTTATATTTAGTTGCTTTGTTCAGTATCTTTCACACAGTATGCCATCATGAAATGATGTCACAGACTAAATTTCTTTGTAGACCAATGGTTGTTCATTAGAAAACATATACCAAAATAGCAGTAATGCAATGTAAAAATTTTCAATACTTTGCATTTAAGTGGTTAGTGATATCTGAAGTACTATGAACTGAATGGCATTAAGGCAATTAGTGAAAACAGATCCCACTTCAGTGTTTTCATTCTATAATGCATGTCAAAAATCTGCAGTTACAGATTACATAGATTTCATTTTCAAATCAAATGGAAAATATTTTGCCCATAAATCCTTAATCTTCAGTGTGTGAAAAATATCCTGGACTATGAAAGAGCATGTTCTACATCCTTGCTGTGCCTCAGCCAGTCTGAACAAAGGTCTAATGAGTTTGTGAATAGTGTGAAAAAATCACTGATTGTCTGACTAGCTGACTGTAGGGCAGGAAAAAAATCCTATTTGTCTAGGTTTGATTGAAACTTGAGTGAACTGTTGGGGCCCACACAAACCGGAAAAATAGGATTAAAGGCCAAAGAGATATTAACAGTAGACATGCTGTACATCTGCTTTGACAGATGATTTTCACACTTCACAGGTTTAACTAAAGATCACTTTCGCAGCAGTTCTTATGAAGCTAAACCCCTTCTAAATTAAATTATTAAAAAGCAACTGAGGTTTAAAGCATCAAAATCTAAGCTCTCCTAAAACTGCCCAAAATGTTAATAGTAATGATAAACAAAGATAAAGTAGAGCACTTACATACAAATTTTCAAAATAATTACATGTCTATACATCAAAATCCAATCAATCTGTTTATACAATGCCAAGAGCCTTAGTCATCTATTTATTTCACTAACTCTGTGAATCCTTAAGCATACACCAAACTAATTTTTATCTGTGATTATGGAAGTACAACATGATTTCATAGGCTGTTAAAATTGTAAGGGTGAGACCGAGAGAATCACCTTAGCTTCTTTCTCCTTGTAAAATGTCTGCAACCACACACCTTCCAAAAATTAGGACTTGAAGATATCCAGCACATGCAAGTTTATGTATGATTGCTTTTTCAGTCTGGATCAATGGCAAATAATTCAATATAAAGCCATTGAGCCACCACAGTCAAGTCAAGGAATTTCTTTTCTGTTGTTTGATCTGATAAAGGGCTTGGTCTCAAAGCTGTTCAGGGAAATGCTACAAATCTAAAAGTGTAAGTTAAAATCCTGATCCTGGGTTGTGTGCCAAAGACCACACTCAGTCAGAGCAGTGGTAAAAGAGTACTTACCTGTTTAAGTGGGTAAATCAAAGGCACCAGGCACAGTAGTGTGCCACAAGTTACAGATGTGCCTAGCTTGATGTGCCATCACCATGCTGTGAAGAGATGAGCAAAATTCTTAAAACCAGGAGGCGATTTTGGAATCTGTTCCCTAATATATGAAGAAACTGTAAGTATTTATTTTTCTGCAAGAATATTTTTAACCTTTTTGTGACACAAATATTAGGCTGCAATAATATTTACTAATTTGCATTCACATTTAATTTTTTGTGTCATCCTATCGTACTTACATAAAATATTGTTTATGAATTAAAGCCCCTAAACGGAATATTCTAAAAATAAAGGGAAAAGTTAAGGGAATATTCTTAAAATCTTGTCTAATTTACTTGCCACTGTGCTACAACTCAGAGTTGTACTTTATAACATACTGCATTGGGCACAATCACAAAGCCTGTTCCTCCATTTTTCCAAGCTAGAAGATAGAATTAATGCAACAGTGATGAAACTAATTGCTGGGAAAACTAAACATCTTCTCTTCTGATGATGAAGGAACTCTTGTTAGAGGCTGTAATATTTCTGCCTAGTCAGAAAGCTAGTTCAAGTGTGGAATTAGTTATCGGTAACTGTTTTTTCTCTTTTTCTCCTAGACAGATTTGATACAAGCTCTTGATGGTTAGGATCTACAAAGATATAGTAAAACAGAATGAGAACAAGTGTAAGCACTGCTCCAGGGCAAGGCAGAGGGAGGGAGCTCTTGTGAGTGAGGTTCATTACAAAATCGGATTTGCTCCACAGCTTCTCTCCAAATATAGTAAAGGCAAGAAAATGAGTATATCATTGCTGACTGCAGCACTGGGACTCTTGAATAAATGGCTTGATCTTTATAGTGAGTGTAACTTTGATACAAGAAAGGATTGCTGAGCGCAAACAGAGAGCTCCAGATTATGACAAGTAGTTAAAAAGCAACTGCCATCATGACTTTTTATCCACAGCACAGTTCTTTGTGGCTACTAAGAAGGTTGGGCAAAATTTGTGTAATATTTAGCAACACAGAGGAAATATCATAGCTCAAAATTCAGTCTTAACAGGTGCACACTCTCACTTCAACTTTATTCTCCTGAGCCATCGTTTTCATTATTGCAGATGTTTATCTTCAATTTGATCGAAAATCATGAGTACTGCCAAATGGGATACTAATGTCCAGAGGAACGATGTAAAAATAGGAGGTGTATTTATCTCTGAACTGTACTCATTCAAACTCAGTGAATACTCACATGAGTAAGAGTCCCTGAGTTAGCATGCTATCAGTCACCACCCCGCAGGATAGAGCTGCCTAGTCTAAGGCCAACTCAGCAATCCTTGTACCTAAGCTGAAATCATAGCTTAGACCTTTTCGTAAAATACATTGTTTTATAATATGGTTTATTTACCTAGTGCTATTCATTCAGAAGCCCTCCGGTCTTCTAAAAATAACTCAGTATGTTCTATACATTTCTCAACAGATGTTGAATGAACTTAAACACACATCGTAAGAAAAGCAGGGTAGCTCCAAGCTCAGTCGGGCAAGAGAAAGAGTCCCTAATTTGCCTGAAGTTAGCCAGGGATATCTTGTTGAGAGAGATTTAAAAATTCAAGTACTATTTAAAAATCACACATGAGAAAATTATTTTGCAATAATCTGTTTCACAGGAAACAAGCTGACGTATCCTAGGTACAGTACTGAACTGTCAGAAAGCACTGAACGTACTGCAGTGGCAGCCTCTAATTAATCCATTGAGTACCATTAATCCAGCTGCCGATGTCTGTGTACTGCTTGCATAACAAATACTTCGGAAATATCACCTTGCATTTGAGCATAATGATGTGACTGCGTGAGATACTTGGTATAATTTTAATAGGGCATGTTTATAGCTGAAAGAAAATATATATCATATTAAGGGGGCATATATTTTGCACATGGGCTTTCTGGAGAACAATTTTCCACATTTAATTGAAACCCCTTTATATTTCTGGTAATTTGTTAACTCTTCTATACACAAGTCTTACCTGGAATTAATTCTCTACTCGTCATTTCTTTCTTCCTGACCGTTCACTGGTCTCATGCAGTATCATTTATCTGTCAACTCTCCTCATCACCACCGACTTATTCGTGGGTCATTTTTAGAATTTTCTTCCAACTTTTTAGCATTGTAAATTTGAGTCACCTAACTTAATTCTTCAAAGTTATGTTTTCTTTTTCTTGTTGACAGGATGAAATTCATAACATCAAATCTTCCATGTGGATGCTGTATCTTATGGAGAACTATTGTTGTGCTTACAAAGGTTATGCTGTGATTTTTTTGGTGAACATGCCCACTCATAAATCCTGTTTTCTAGAATATTTATAGAAAGCAAATGCAAGAGGCTCCAATGTGGCTAAAATAAATTCAACTCAACATTCAAACAAACAGTCGCAAAACATAGTTGTTTAAAGCCTACTCAGTTGCATGTGAGATTTCTGAAGCATGTTAAATTTCTTTATAGTGAAGTCACTACACTTCGTTGTTTAAATCACTTACAAGTTTTAATTATTTCCCTTATTAAAGCTGTATTTCAGTAATCTAACCAGTCCAAGTATGTCCACAGTTAAAGCTGTATCAGTAACGCCTCTGTGTGCTATGTTTGAATAATCTGTAAGCACATTAAGGCATTCTTTTATGTGTCATTTGTAATATCTTATGCACAGAGATTGAAGTAGCAAAGGTTTTAGCCTCATCAATGAAGCCTCAAAGGAGCAGTTACAGTATAACTACATGGTCTCAACCAGATGTAATTCTTTGGGCTAAAAGACAAAAAAGCCCACAATGTATTCCAACTATTAATTCTCAAGTCTATTGCTGTAGGATTCGAGCGCATCAGGAAATCATGTCCTGAACCAGAAGGGCCACAAATAAGATCTATCAAGGAGTCCTTGTTTTGATGCAAAAATACATTTTATCCTTCAATTTCAATTAAAATTATCCCCTTGAGAACCCCAGCTTAAGAGGGAGATTCAGGATGACATATACTTGTTGCTTCCAAATATCAGTTTTACAAGTGAAGAAAATTAAATGTTTGAAAAGTAAGCTAGAACAAGAAGGAATGTATGTCATTGATGGGAGACCAGATCGTTTTATCATTTACACTTGTGTCAGGATGAGAACTTCTACTTTGTCACCAGCTTCATATCAGTTCTGAAGAAGCCCAAAGTGAAACTAAATATAACACACTAAATTTCAGTATAAAAATATAACCCTCTTTGCCTAGAACACTGTTGTGATTCCACATCATTTGTAGGATTTTGTAGTTGGATGAATTTAACATACATAACAACTGTTGACATAAGAAAGCATTTTGACTTACTGCTCTGGTTGTCAGTAAACGTAGCTCCATTGACTTCATTTTCAGCCATCAGTTCACTAACTTCCCTCTGTAAAATGAATGGATGGTTTTATTTGGGGTTGGTTTTGTCTGCAGAGCTAAATAATCAGTTTCTCTGGATCAAATCAAAGTCCTCTTCAGTCAACAAGAGGGTGAGTAGGGCTTTGAGCATACAGATAAGCTTATTACAGCAGACATGGAAGCTGTTCCCAGTAACAGCTGTACAATCTGCTCATGCACTTATAGCACTTGATAGGTGTTCATCTAATCTGCTGCTAGGGACTGAAGCCAAATGTACATCAGACATTTTCCTATTATTTAAAACTTTAAGTACATATTAGTAATCTATTTACTATCTACTTAATGGCACTGGGACAGCCTATTAGTCTAAGCAAAACGTCTCTGTATAGAAGAAAATTTATCAGTTTTCTTTTAAAAATATTTAATGAAATTAAATTGTTCAATTGCCAAACATGGCTGATCTCCAAAGGTCAGTAAGAATGCTGGTTCTGCCTCTGGCTCTTGTACTACATTAATAATATGTTCTTGTAGCTCTGTCCTAGGCCCTAGTTCAATAGTTGTCCTTGCACAGACTTGCTTTGATAGCTTTCAAAAACATCTATGTTTTTATGTATTTTAAAAAAGTATTTTTCAAAATATCTGAGTGGAGACAGACAAGAGAAAATGTGCATGAAAACTCTCCTTGCTGGGGCCTTTCTTTCAAAGATTGAAGAACGTGTGCGATCATGATTCCACATGGAGCTACAGAAAGCTAATGACTGAGACATATCAGACTGTATTTTTAAAGTACCCAGAGCGTGAAGAAAATCCAGAAAGGGAAAGGACAAAAACATTTGGGAATGAACTATCTAGCATACAAGCACATCTCAAAGCAGTCAAGTAACATCTACTTTTGATTAGTCAAATGGTAGGCATTCACAGAGAGCCAGCAAGTAATTCAGTTACTGGGAAAAGTAGTCTTAATGTAGAGAGGTATGTGCTGTCCTGGAAGAGAACCATGAGGTGACCCAGCTACACTTCTCTACTATTATTTTTTCATTGTCTAACTGCAGGAAATATGATAAACACTACGATGTCCAGATTGCTGACCTCTCAAAAAAGAAAATCCACGTAGTAGCAGCAAAAAAGCTGCGAAGGTCTATTAAGTGTGTTGAACAGAGTAGTATATTCCCTAATCCACACCAATTTTCTAGCTGTTTGGGCTGCGCAGGATAGCCTGTTACACATGTCCTGTACAATCACTGTACGACTAAACAATATCTGTCTTAGCACCCTTATTTTTAAGCTAAATTCCCACAACTATAAGCACTCAGTCACTTGTGTATTGTACTGATCTAAATCAAGATTTACAGGTCTTACTCTCCATTTCCAGATATGCCTCTGAGATACCCTCATAGCATTTAAAAGGTGTTTTTCCACTGTACACATATTAGCATATTATGAAAGAAATAATTAGCATATCAAATGCTGGAGATCAATTAGCTACCAAAACACCAGTCTAGACACAAGCGCCTGACACTTGTAATAAAATCAAAGCCAAACCGGACAAGTGCTGCTGCTAACACAGAATGGTTTCTGGGAACAGAAGCAGTAAATGTTCATTCATTACCCTCTGCACCAACAGCGCAGAAGCTGATTATCATCTGCTTCCATTTACTGCTATTGCTGAGCCAAATCCTAAATGAGTTCACAGATTTGGTGACTATTCTTTTATTGAATAAAGAATATTGACTATTCTATTGACTGCGTGGTTGAATTCCACAATTGCCACTTGGTTCCAGTAACTCCTGCACTTACTCTTGAGCTCTCTTCAGATACGGCTCAGGAGCCGTCTACTTCTCCAGACCTCTCCATGCTGGAAAACAGAAAGCTCCTGCAGAGAGCGAGGGACGCACTCCTGGTGCACAATACAGTTCAGCTGCAAAAGTTCTGCTGTGTCAAGACTCTGTGAGGATTTGAAGGAGTCTGAAGAGGATTTAACTCCTGATGATGAAACGGGGCCAGAACACTACACTGCACAAAGCAGAGATCAAATACATTTGCCCTCAAAAGAAGCGTAAGAAATTTTGAGAGCTGCAATGCCTTGGTGAGCTGAGAATGAACAGCCTGAGGCAATACATGTCCAGAGAGCAGCAAATACAGCAAAACAGCAGCTAAGCACCTCATTCTGCAGGCTAAGTATGACCAGTTTCTCATGAGATTTTGCTATACCTAAAAAAGAGAGAAGGAAGCCTTTTCTTTTAAAGGAAATATAATCAAATCAGAGAACAACTCTCTGCTCTGAATTCACCATACAGTTTTATATCAAATGCCTTCCGACAGCTAAGTTTCTTCATCCATCACTGAAGCTTTGCCTTCTTTGAAAAATTTCTTGCACTTTTGCCTTAACCACACGTCCAGTGATACAGACAGCTCAAACACCCATTTACTTCCATGCGACAATAATCTTTAATGTGCCATTATCAAATTTCTATCTGCAGATACTATTTAATACAGAGTCATATTAAATGACCGTGCATTCAGGAAATGAAAGCGACTGCCTCTGGGTGGAATTTCATCTATCTGTTAAAGCAGAGACAATTCAGGAAAGAAACTGCAGACAGTGGTTTAGCAATAGGTTTACTCACATTAAAAAAGGGAAAACCATGCAAAAGCTAAAGCTCGGTATGACTTGGTTACTTTATGACTCCCACAAAACATTCTGCAACACACAGCATTTTTCTCATACCTCTTTTCACTTCATCCAAAGAATAAACAGCAGTTCAGCACAGAAACTTATCATTGCTTTTATATGCTTTGTTTTGAGTTGTATCTCAACAGCATGCTGACAGACAATAAATACTGGTTTCTAGTCCTCAAATGGAACTTCTTTCTGAAAAGACTAGTCATACAAATGGACTGCTTTGGGAAAATGATTCTGTTTTCACCCTTTATTAAAATGTGCAATGCCTATGTTTTTATTTTGATATGCTGCAGACCCACCATACCATCTTATCTGGATGCCCTATACGTATATTCAGTATTATGTACTGATACCGCTACTATGAAATGTAAAGATGAGTTACTTCTGTGGACCAACTCTCAGATCTATGCAAAGAAAGCATACTACAACAGTTGCCAAGAAAATCCAAGGTTAACTCAACCTTTGCTCCTAAGATTTCACTTTGTGGTTTTCTGATAGGCATTACCTTCCTCACTGTTAGAAAAGTCAGTGTTTGCCTCCTAAGTGATAGCTTGAACCTTATAAAGATTCATATTGTGATTTTCAAAGGAATTTATGAAGAATAGCTAATTTATACTTTTGTCTTATGCCTAAGATATACTAACCTTAGACACTGAAGAAGCCAAACTGGAGGGGACAAAGGACTCTTAAAGGAATGGAAGTCAGTGCCACAACACATCTTCAATTATTTGTATGGTCAGGAACGTTTGGGGGTGCAGAGTGGAGGGAACGGTTGCACTTTGATTTCGCTTACTATTGTCATTAGTGTGGATTGAATGTAATAATTATAACTCAGTTAAGATAAATTCACAAACATTATCCTAGTAAGAAAAAACATATTTATAATTTAGACGTTTTGAACAAAATCATCTATTACTTGTCAAGAACTGAGAAACTCCTAAGCATCTGCACTGAGCTCACACAAAATACTACAAATTGCTAATAATTCCCCAAATATTCATTTCATTTGTTTGTGTTTAATTTGCAGCATATGATGTTTTATGCTAGTAATTATATAAAATCAACAGTTATGAACACAGATAAAGACCTTCACAGAGCTGCAGAAAGCATAGTACTATGTAACAATGTAATCCATTTAAAAGAAAAAAAAAACCACAAACCTGGCATAATTTCAAAAACGTAAAGCGCTCTGTACAGCTGGAAGAAGCATCTATTATTCATCCTTGGGAGGCTTTTCATTCACATCTACCAACATGTTTGCCATTTGGAATGAAGATGAATTAGCAAGGCAACAGCCAAAGATGATTTTTTTTGTTTTCTCCAATAAACCTCAAATCCAATAACATTCAGGCTAGCCATTCACATTCTTCCTCTCTAGCGACTGACAGAGATGAGAGAGGCTTATTAAAATACTCTTGTATCAAAGTCACACTATAATTTCTGGATTTGGATATATATCTGAGTTAAATGCTAGAAATACATTTAAGCTTGCCAAGGCAGTTTGGTGTCATGAATAACGTATTGCATTCTACAAGAGAGAAGCCACCATAAAGCCTTTTACTTCTATCCATTTAACTGTTGGTGCAACATGCACAGCATGGATTTTTCACACAAAAAACTGTCTGGGGTTTTTGGCTGTGGACACATGGCAAGTGACTGTTCAGAGCACCATTCTGTCTAAGTCAACAGTATAAAAAATTATGAAACTTGCAGAAAACCACACAGTTGTTTTAAAATCTGCCTGTATAATTTGTATTATGTTATACTTCTACAAGACACAGCAATAAAATACCTGCACAGCAACTATGGATGTACTCAGATGCATAGAAAATAACGTTTCAACAAATTGTTGAGAACCATTCAACTATCTCTCAGTGGAGATAACGGCTGCTGAAAAGCACTTGTCATCTAATCTACTTAGCCTTCACCTTATTTCACACTGTAAAAATGCAAATTCTCCTGTGACCCTTAAGACAGTACTGGAATACCCCAACTTCTATAAAAGAAGTTCATACTATTTGGAACAATTTCTGCATGTATATCTCAAACTACAGCCAACCTTGCCACTGTTGCCTCCCAGCCGGTGATGAGCCTCTGCTTCCCAGGCACTTCTGTCCTTAAAGGTCCCGGAACCCTCAGAGCTTCTCCTCTGTGCATAGCTCGAGTTACCCGTTCTGGGCAGTTCTAATACCTAGTTTGCTGAGGAGTCTAATCTCAGGGTATGTTCAAGACACCCTGTGGCCTGGATATCACAGAGGTGTTAAGTTTTTCTTCTAAGATACAGGTGCTTATGTTGATATGTGTATTTTAATAATAGCCTGGAGATCAGAAACTCTTCCAAGACTGTCGCGCTTTAACCCCAGCTGGCAATTAAGCCCCACTTGCTCACTCCCTCCATGGCAGGACAGGGGAGAGAATCAGAAGGGTAAAAGTGAGAAAACTCATGGGTTGAGATAAAGACAGTTTAACAGGCAAAGCAAAAGCCGCAGATGCAAGCAAAGCAAAACAAGGAATTCATTCACCATTTCCCATGGGCAGGCAGGTCGTCAGCCATCTCCAGGACAGCAGGGCTCCATCACGTGTAATGGTTCCTTGGGAAGACAAACGCCATCACTCCGAATGTCCCCCAGCTTTATAAGCTGAGCATGACGCCATGTATGGAATACATGGGTATGGGGTACGCCTTTGGTCAGCTGGGGTCAGCTGCCCCAGCTGTGTCCCCTCCAGCTTCTTGTGCACCCCCAGCCTCCTCGCTGGTGGGCTGGGGTGAGGAGCAGAAAAGGCCTTGACCCTGCGTAAGCACTGCTCGGCAGGAACTACAACATCCCTGTATTGTCAACACGGTTTTCAGCACAAATCCAAAACACAGCCCCGTACTAGCTACTATGAAGAAAATTAACGCTACCCCAGCCAAAACCAGCACAGAGACCTAGATTCAATTTCTTCATTAGCTTGAAAGGCTGCAAACTGCATCTCCCACCATCCCAGGAAAAGCTTCCAAGCTGTGACTGTTCTGGAGAGCAGGCAGCCTCCTCCTTTCCTGTACAGCAATTGCTCTGCTGCACAAAAAGGATGCAGGATTCACAGAAGAAAGTGAAACAGCAAATGTAATGTTATTATTCATATAAAATATTGAATAGAAATCTAAAACTATTTTACCATTGGCTATTTATTGGGCACAGCCAAACTATGTGCCAGTTAGTATCAGCTGGAGGACCAAAGCAACTATCTTACAACTAATAACATTGCCAAAGGCAATACTCAGTCCCAGCTTCAGCTTACACTGTATGGTCAAATTCCTATCAATAAATACTAATGAAGAGATCCTACTAATGGTGTTGAGGCTTCTAACTTGACAGCAATCTGCCTCCACAAAACCAAAATGCATATACAAAACATGCTGAGTGGGTATGAGAAAGTATCTGTTTACTGATTACTACTGAGTAAATTTTTTTAAAAAAAGTAATTGCCCTGTCATGTTCTAGTTCTGATGTACTTCAGAAAAAAAATTTCAACCTTCAGGCAGGGGAAAAAAAACACTTAGTAAGGTGTGGTTTCCCCGAATCTGATAAACACAATCCCAAAGCATCTCTTAAAAAAGTCAGAGCCTGTACTTTACAAATATCTATGCTCCTGGCAAAATACCAAATTATACTTAGCTGGAAAGCAAAATCTACACTGGGCATCAGGGACTAACTTAAAGATGTAACTGAAATACTTCCTTAGGAAAAAAAAAAAAGGAAAGATGTGTTATAAAGAAAGAACATTCTGTGTTTGGCTTCATTAGTGCTCAGAAACAACTGGCCCTCCATTGCATGAACAGTGGATGGAAAAGCCTGCCTCCAAATATAATATGTTATCAGAAGGTGTCTGTAGCTCACATCGCCTATCTAAAAGGACTCAAGGTGCAGGAAAAGGGAGCTCTTTCCACAGTCATTACTCCCTCGCTGATGCAGGCAAGGAGGAAATAGCCCAGGGGAAGAGAGCTGGTGGACCTCGATCCCATCAGCAGCACGCCATGACCAGCAGACAAGCTACAGTGAAGGAGTAACTTGTAACACTGAATAGACCCAGTGTAGATTTCTCTGGAGAAAACAGTGAGCTGGCAAACAACGGCAACTGTGAGAGACAAGTCTGCATCTTCAGCCTGCTCCTAGTGTCGCAAATCCATGTGTAGCACCATGCCTCAGAGCTGACCAGGCCAGCTGGTGCTTGGGATGGTCTCACTTGGTGCACTGATCATACTCCCCTCCATGCACGTGCATCTCCTTCCTCACACACTTCATCTATGTATACACAAACACATTTTCATTCACTAGAACAGAAAAGCTAGCCTAAACAGCTGTGATGCCAACCTGTGTTATGCTCATGATCTTGATGCAGTTCTCAGGTGAGTTGTTAGGGGAAGGCACATGGACATGGACATACGTATGTGTGAAGACAGGCTTTTTTTACTGATAAATAAACCGGGTGGAAAGAAATCGACTTTGGCACTGAATTGGGCTCCCTAGTCTCTAGCCCAGCAAGTATAAAGAAAAAGTCATTGAATATTCTGGACATCCTGGAGTATAAAAGAAAAGTGTATATTCACATTAAGATGGATGGAAGCATTTTGACAGACGCTGAATGATTAATACACATCAGTATATAGCTGGGTCTCAAGGGTGCAGGTAAGGAGACAGCATGTGGTTGGCTAACTGTGGAGCTGTTAGGAATTAACTTCTAACCTGGGGAATAAGTTATGAGCCAAAGTTTTCTCAAATGTAGACAATGGAGTGAAGTACCCAGGTTAGAAGACTAGTTAGAGTAAGAATGCTTAAAATTGGAAATAACCGTATAAAAACAGGACAATGACAAGTCAGAACATGGACAGCACCTTCTTTAAATAATGTTAAAAAGAGATTAGAGCTTAATAAAGCTGAAATAGTAAACAACCAATATAAATCAATTTGAACTCCTCTATATAATTTAAGTAATACTACTGCAAGTTCTTTATACTGCATTATGCAAACTTCTTTCCATTGATCTGACAAATCCGATCAAATGTTTCTAAGCACTCCCCAAGCTCAAACTGAGGTCATGCACAAGATTATTTGCAACTCAGATGACTATTGCATTACAATAAGTCAAAGCAATGCAGTGCGGGTATGAACAAGGATATGTATTCACTGGTGTTGGATCAAAATATTAATGTTAGGATGGATGTTGATTACAGGTTTCCAACCATCCAATTTTATTATACCTTTGTGAAAACCACTGTGCCTCAAGAATTAGTAAAACTTTCTATGTTACAAAAACAAATGCTGTCCCAAGGAGGACTTTGCAGAGGAATATTTTTTCAATATTAGATGTCTCCTGCATTTCACTGTCCAGGAAGCAAACATGGAGTAGAGAGCTGGGAAAAGTATTCCTAAAACTTGAAATCCCTGTATGGGACTTCTGACACTAGTACAAGTTACAACAGTCGTCCTGTCAGGGGACAAAAGGTTCAGCCCTAGAATAGCTTCAGGATCATGGGCTGTGACTGTAAATTAAAGCTTCCTTCTGTACCCTCTCAGGAGTGCTGAGCAGAGTTCACAGATCAATCCATTGAGGGACCCACTACAGCTATGCTCAGGTCTTGCACAATATTAGATGACAAGGTTTTAGCAGCTCTGTGTATAATATTTCTCACCAGTGAAGAAAAGTAGTTGATTTTCCAGCTCAAGGATTTTTTACTCAGTTATAGGAAAGAATACAGAATAAGAAACACTTTTTTTTTTTTTTTTTTTTTTTAAAAAAGTAACACATATTAAAGAAAGGAGGACATGGGAAATCTAGGAAGCTGCATATTCTAGGGAAGCCAGCAAGGACTGACACATGTAGGGAGGTCTGTATCTCTGGGTGTTTTAAACTTTGGCTTCAACCACTGTTGACAATCCAGAAGCACACGTATATAATGCCAGGTTTCTTCCCCGTCTCCAGATTTTGTTTTCATTGCCTATAAAAAAGCACCCTGACGATTAAGATTATGGCAACATAAACCTCCAACATTAATATTAAAAATCTATTAATCTATTCATATTCAAATCTATTCAAAAGGGAAAGAAACAGCTCACATGGCTCTGAGAGCCCAGTTGAACAGGTATGCTTTGCTGCATTTCAAAAGAGTCACAAGATTGTTATGGCACCTCCAAAGAAGCAACAAGTTCCAAGTACTAGAGCACTATCTGCGAACCCCCACCAATAATCACAGAATCACTAAGGTTGGAAAAGACTTTTCAGATCGAGTCCAACCATCAACCCAACACCACCATGCCCACTAAACCATGTCCTGAAGTGCCACGTCCACACTTTTTTTGAAGACCTCCAGTATCCACACATTTTTTGAACATTTCCAGAGATGGTGACCCCCCCACCACTCTGGGCAGCCTGTTCCAATGCTTGACCACTCTCTCAGTAAAGAAATTTTTCCTAATATCTAGTCTAAACCTCCCCTGGTTTGGGGGAACTTGAGGCCATTTCCTCTCTGTTGCTAGTTACTTGGGAGAAGAGACC
>NW_010517265.1:0-11144 GCF_000687285.1 Phaethon lepturus
GACTGGCATTAAGGCTTGGGCCATGGTTAAGCAGAGCGTCAGATCTCCAGGGGCTTCAGATAAAGTTGGGGGAAAATTACCCAGGTCGCTATTTTAGGTTGTGTTTGCTGCTGCTTGTGTTGATTTGTCCTTCGTGCTCGTCAGAACATAGTCTGTAGGCAAACTGACTTTGTAGAGATGTCCACAGGTGCAGGAGAGTGCAGGGATACAGGCTGGGATTTCTGCATCCTGAGAAAGATGGTATGGTGAAGTTGTGGGGTTTTAGGTGTCTCTCGCAGTGCTGGCAATTGTATTCTTTTGATAAATACTGCAGAAAGACATCTGGAAAGATCTGTAAAAACAGGTTAGGTTTTGTTACTGTGAGGAGAGCTGTACTACAGCCAGCCAAATTGCCCCAGTGCGATGGAGTCTTCACACTTTACTAGGAAATGCTTCCCAAAGTGCTCTTCAGATCTACTTTAACACTAGCAAGTGCATTGTGG
The DNA here is from genome assembly GCF_000687285.1 of Phaethon lepturus. NCBI lineage: Eukaryota > Metazoa > Chordata > Aves > Phaethontiformes > Phaethontidae > Phaethon > Phaethon lepturus. Next base: position 483 of record NW_010517265.1, read on the forward strand.
CCCCTGATCCTCATGCTTAAAAAAATAGTAAGTATTTATATGGCACCTGATGGTACCTAAGATGAGAATGTTGCTACGTTGGAGAAAATCTGTATTTGGTGTGTCCATCAGAGAAAGACTCTGTGAGCAGCTTTGGCCAGGTTTCACTTTTCAGGGAGTCTTTACTTCACTAATGATTCAGAAAAGGTGAGTTATGTGACTAAGTGATTTCAGTGATACTACAACCATTCTTGCTATAGGTAAAATTAGTTTTTATTAGAATTGAGAAGGAGTCAGAGGCTTTCCTTTCTTTAATCTGCAGTGAATTAATGCATGAAACAGCCAGTTATTGACTTAATTACATTATTGCATTTGCTAAAACCACAGTAATTGTTTAAAGAATTATTTGTGACCATGTAATTATGTAAATAATCTGTAGTATCACCGAACAGAAAGAAAGATTTTGAACTTAGTTTTGCTTACTTTTTAGTTTTACCAGATGCCTGGGTATTTTCCTGCTAGCACAAGTCATTTGGTCTTCATCCTTAAGGTTCCTGTAATGCACAGAGTGCCCTTAGGGAATTACCACCCGTACTGTGTGCAGCTGATGGCGACAGGGTCTTGATATGTTTTTTAGGGCTCTGAGAAGCTCTTCTTCCCTTGAGGATACCTTGCTCCTCCAGCTTTCCAACCTGTAGCAGTGTTTTGGAAAATGCATCGAGCATTTCTAAGCAGTGTCTTGCTTCAGTTGTACAAGAATCAGTAAGTTACTTCAGAACGCTTATGCCTTGGACTAAAGCCTGGTGTGGAGCCTGAAATGGAGCCAAGCAGGAAATTTCAAGGCGTTACAGTCCCTGAAAATTTGTCAGTGGCATTAAGAAGACAAATAAACATGTCACAGGACTCTTGGGGTACAGGAACAATTTTCTTGCCAATGGAAACCCTTATGTCATGCCAGTGGCATAGAAATTGGTGTTTGACTGTTAACAAATTATAACAGGCATCATTTTAAGAAAGCAGCCTTAAAAAAATGAAAAAGAAATGCTTTATTTCATAATTAATCCACCTTTGTAAGTCCTATCAGCTCTTGCTTTTTTTTGTTTTTCACACAGCAGTTCTGTCGCTACCATTCCTGTACCAATATCCCTACACCTCAGTTTTGTAAGAGGTTAGGCAGCACTGCTTTCTGGTCTTAGAAAAAGTAATCTGTATCTAGAATTTTGGTTCTGGTGAGACAAATAGTAAAACATGCTCCGGTATGGACAGGGTTTCATCCTCTGCATTTCTTTGACTCCAGTCTTGACTTGGTGCTGCTTATTTCTCTCAAGATATATTTGGAATTGCCTCATCTGATAAGATTGCTGTCTTCTCTCTCCTACTATATCTGAAATAGTCACTACCTGATGCTTGCAAGGAAGGATAGGAAACTTTGGGATAAACTAGTTATTTTCTAGAAATACATTAAATATATACCTTACATAAGCAAGTTGCTTGTTATATTGTGAGCTTCCCAGCAGTGAGATTGTGGTTTTTTAAAATATGCTGACAAACGCTGACTGGCACCTCTGGAGATATCTATTTGTGAAAAAGTGAAGCGTGGTCTTGAGAGCTGCTTTCTGTACAACCAGACTTCTTGTCCATGCTCCTAAACGCACACCTCTGTACGTGGTCATTCACGGGGATGCAGAATCCGCTCTGCCTATAGGGAGCTGTAATCTAGGGATGGAGGGAGCTTCTGCAAAGAGTCCTTCACAGTGGGGAAGCTCTTGGAAGACAAACTCAGCTCTGGTGGCCTCTACCACTGAGATTTTCCTGCTGTACCCTGGTGAATAATGTTCGCACTGTCCAGACTGCATCAGCAACTACATTTGGACCCCTACAAGAGAGGGAGCTGCAGAGTTTGGGCTAGATTCCTCTTTTCACATTGCTGTGCATGTTAAAAATATGGATGGTGGCCAGGAAAGGCCCCGGGCGCATGTTTGTGACATTCTTAATGAATAGTGTCCCCTGTAATACAGTTAATAATAACAATAAGATTTTATACTCAAGAATATTAAATAAACTGATGCCTGAAGTTAACGACTTTCCCCATACCCACGGGGAGTTCTTATTTATATGCCTTGAATATTGCTTCCCTTTTCCATTTGTAGGGTTTTTCTACTGAAGAGGGTGTTCTGGTTTGGATTGATTTTGACCTTTTCTTTGTGCATTTTGTTTTAGGCTGTGTAATCTCCTCATTTGTTAAACACAGCAATCTGACGGCACGTGACGTGCCATGGGTGCGTGGCTGATTAATCGGCAGGATTGTAACTCTGATATCGCATCAGAGAGTCCTCTGTCACTTGAGTTAAGGGGCTACACTTGCTGAGGACTAGGAGATTGTCATCCTCTGTGTGGACTAACTACTGTATTGACTGCTTCCAGAAGTTGTCCCTTTTATGCAACAAGTCACTGCCATACATATCCTGCCACATTGTCCCCATCCCAGCTCCATTACCTGCTCCACAAACAAAGGCCACACTTAAGGGAAATTCAGATTTTGGCTCCATAGCCCTGGGATGTAGTGTGCACAGTTGCTCTGAGATATGAGATGGGTTGTAAGGAGATCAGGGTTGCTCAATCACTCCTTGGGGATGGCTCATTAACGACTGGACAGCATTAAGTGCTTGGAGAGTTTTGACAGATATCTCAGATATTTCAGCATTTCCAATCTAGAAAATGACTACTGCCTATGTGTGACCTGCAATTCCTCAAAACTTTCTAACTGACCTTATTGGGACATATTTTCACATGGTGAAGAAAATGTGCTATGTTGACTCAAAGGCTACCTCCTTGCCAAATTTCAAGTTGCCACTAGAACTTCCAAAATAGGAAAAAAAAGAAGCCATCAGTTTTCAAAATCAAAGAAGAATGTTTGTTTCCTAGAGGTTTAGAAATAGCCAGCCAATTTTGACCAAGATTTTCCAGCAAAAAATAATCAGCCTGGAAAACAGAGTCTGACAATTTAATCTTAAATAGTTCAACATTTGGCAAAAAAAGAGTGTAAGCAAAACACCCCAACTTTTTCAGTGGGAAGTTTGGAGTACATTCGTATGCCAGCCTCATCTTACATGTGAATTTTGGACACTGGAAGTCCCAGTTTATCAAAAGAAGGCATGAAGAATTAAGAATGTTTGTCTACGTAATGCAAACCAGACACGCATCAGATACAGAGAAGTATGTCCAGAAGCAGGCAAGTCCAAGAGAACCTGTATGCAAATATCTTTTGGAAGAAATTTCAGCACATCGTGTTACAAGAACAAAGCACAAGGGAAACACAGCCATAATTGAAAATTACACTGATGATTATCATTCTTTGTCATGGATAGTTGTTATTTCCAACTAAACCCACATTTGTTCTTAGCTAGAAACAAGGAGATCACATGTCTCAACAGAACAGACGCTTAGGTTTGCCAGCCGTGTGCAGGAAATAGCACTGTTTTCTATTGCACTTATGGAGGGGTCCAAGGGCCACAGATTGTAGGAGAAGCTGGGCCATAAAAAAAGCAGTAATTAACCTTGATATTGAAATATAACATATGATGCACTATTAAGGCTTTTTTTCGCTCTCCATGGAAGAGCACTATGCATTGGCACCTCCTGCTCCATGGTGTGTGATCGACAACCTTACCACTTGAGCTACCTACGCATTGGCTGCGGTCTCTGAGTGGAATATTGAATAATGAGGAAATGCAGATTTTCCTTGCTTGCTATAATGGCAGCACAACTTATGTTGTATACTGCTCAGTTTGTTTTGACAGCATGCCAAGCTGCTGGTGGGTGGTAGTGTCAGATAAACTGTCAAATACACAGTTACTGGTAGAAGATATAATCAGTTCCACCTGTGTAAATCTGGAGTAGTTTTCAGTCGATTTTTCTTTTCAGTGTTACTTCTAAATTTACCCAGAATTTGACCTGTAGGAATGCAATAGCTGGTTCCTAGAACATATCCTGTGTTCACGTCTTTACATCTGCCTTGTGCTGGGCTTTGGCTACTCAGTTCCTTCCCACTTTCTTTCTGGATCCAACAGGAAAGCTGATAGTTGGTGATAATATTGTCACTTGGTAACAGAAATTCCTAAAAGCCATTTTTTTGGATGCAGAAATAAATAGCAATGTTTCACAGAGCTCTCAGTTCCCCATGTACTGCTAGCAAGCTGACTGCCATTATGAGAAAAATTTACAGCAGGAGCAAAACAATCAGACCCCCAGATAAAGTGTAATGGATGTTAGGTACCATACTTGCAAATAAGCAGAAATACCAGTTTCTGTTTGCCTCCTTCTTCATAATGTGTTCTAATGTTTTGCTACTAAAGATGCAAAACGTTATGACGTGGGGCGTGGGTTTTGGTTAAGACATTTGTGTTATGCTCAGTGCTAGATGTTTAGTTTTGGCCAAAATACAGTGGTGATATGTTCATTATATAACCACATATAGAAATATTATTTCCTTCATCTTTTATCATATTTTTCATGTGGTTTTCTATGGTAAATGCATCATCTATGAACACTGTCCAACCCAGGGGGTAACCTGAGTAGTCACAGCTAGTTCTACTCCTGAATGAAGAATGTATCATCAGATTTGTTTCCAGAAAAAAAAAAAATGTACACCAGCGTGATTCGTAGGATAGCAAAATCAGAGCACCTAAGAGAGCTCTGTAAACCTCTGGTTTGCCCTGGAGGAGTAGGTTTTGCCTCAGGCTTAGGTGGAAGGTGTTGAAAGGTAGCAAAGGGTATTCCTGTTAGCTAGGTAGGTCTGAAGTCTTAACAGTGTTATTTACTCCAGCAAGCAAAAGAAATAGCCAAGTAGTTAGGGCACATCTCTAAATATCCTAGCATAACAGAAATGGGTATGGGACAGGCACTATGTCTTTCCCAGGAATACTAATGCTGATGTTTGTGATATTTGTGGTAATGATGTTGATCATAGTTTTGCAGCAGCATTTTTTCACATGCGTATTTAGCTGAAGATCATTGATTAACTGACAGGAATTTGTTCTGCATACAGACCAAACCAATTATCAATAGTTGGAAAATGTGCATGATTACCTTAGGTGTTTCCATAAACTGGATGAAATCAAACCACTAAATTTTAACTGGTGCTGCTCATTTTAATATATAAGGGGAAGGAGAATGCTCCGTTTCTAACCCTACACTTACACTAGTTGACTTTTTTTTCTGCCTTTGTTTTGAGGGGAGGAGGAGAGAGTTATTCTGGGGAAGAAATATTTACTGCCATGGGTTTTAGACTTGAAAATCCCAGTGGGTGTGTACAGAGGAGTGGATTCATCCTGAGGATAAAATTCCCCCTTCCTGCCCACTGTGTTTCTGTTAATACTGTCCATGAGAAACTGTCTTTGTACCCTTCAGAACAAGGCTTCCATCTGTTTAAAGCATTTACATAGTAGCCCCATTGAAACCAGTTAGAGTGGCTTCGTCTCAATTGGACAATGTACTCTGTAATAGAAAATATTTATTCTCTTTTGGTTTAAATCTTTGCTGAATCAACCAGATTATTGTTGCTAGAGGGGAAAAAAATTGATGAAAAAGAAATGAAAAACATTTACCTGAAAATAGCAAAATAACTAAACACAACTTCATCCCCAGTATCAAGTATTCCACCTCAAAGATTGTGAAAGAACATATGGAAAGATAAAATTCAGTTTCTGACAAACAGAAAGTTAGTGATGTTACGGTATTAGGCAACACTGAAGAAGAAATGAATGTAGACTTGTGATCCATGCTGTGTATTCTTCCTGTTTTGTGCAAATTTAAAGGGCTGTAATTTAATTAGTAAGGTGGGTGTTTTTTCATCTTCAGTGGCAATTTTAAATCTTCAAATCCTTAGTCTGTGAAAGAAAACAGTTCTTTCATTCCCAGCCTTCTATATGTTGTTGCCCATTAGTGATTTCCCTGGTCAGTCTGACATAACTGAGTACATTTTAACTGTGTTTTAAAACTTATTTAAATACCATGGTGTGCACAAAAATTCCAATGAAAAAAGAATGAGGGAGGGGGGAGAAGGAGGAGGTGAGGAAGTGAGAATTTACCCTACGGTCATGGCGTCTCTTATTGGCAGGTTCATGTTTACTTGGCAAAGAGACTTCTAGCTGAATAATGATTCTAAGGTGGCCATTGCCATATTTAATTACTCATTTGTTTTTGGAAAAAGTTAGGTTTTCCATCAGTGAAACAGTAAAAATAGTGACAGCATTAGCATGCCGTTACAGTGGAACTTTAGTGAGGATACATTGACAATTGTCTTACTTTGCTGATGCATATTAGAATAATGAGCGAAAAAGTTTTAAAATTATTCCCCTGCTTAAGATCAGAAGAATGTAGAGATTTTCCAGAAAGATTTTTTCCGTATGATACTCAATTAGAGCCTGCTGGAACACTACAGTAATGGGTTAGTTATCTTTCACACAAAGTAATTATCCCACTCCATGTACAGTAGGGTGGATTAACAAGGATTTTACGTAGGAATCTTATATTAGGTTGGTTTTGGTAAACTTTCATCCTGATAGTGGATCCATAAAAGGCAAATGCGCTTTGTCAAAGAAGCTAGCAAGTAGGCAAACAATACATCTAGAAAACCAGCAGTTACTTTTTCAATAGTACGAGGTAACATTCTCTGCCTTTGTTTTGATGTGCTCAGTATGGCACATACGTAGTGGCCTCACTTTGGAAAGTTAAAAGGTTAATGGTATCAGACTGTCATCACTCCCCTTCAGTGTCCTTGAATGTTTTTGAGATGTTCAGCGTACATCACCTAAGAAATGCTTTCTCTGGGAAAGGTGCCTGTGATTTTTGCTTCCGATCATGGTGTATCAGTGAATCTGTTTGATGTTGTGGATTTACAGACCCTGGATTTTGAAAAGTAGAGTTACTATACTATTACTATAGAATTACTATCACATTTCCAGTAAAGTAACGTCTTAAAAACTCCCATCATTTGTGTTACAGAACTCATAGCCTCTCATACACCCTGTGTCAACCCCCATTCTGAGGCAACTTGGAATTATTCTCATAAACGCTACCCTTATAAACACGTCCCTACAAAATAGGGCAACATTTCCCACATTATGGGAATCAAGCTCAAGTCTCTTAAGTCCTGGTCTCGTGCACCACCTGTAGTTGAACACTACAGTAGTTGAAACTACTACCTGTATTTTCTCTCCTACGAGGTAGAGATATGCTTTGTTCTATTTTCCATCAGGCTGCATACAAAATTCAGTAATGTTCAGCATCTCCATTTTTCAGCCGTGGTGTATGTCTGGTAGTCTGCAGATTGGCATAAATTCATCTTAGGCTCTTTTTTTTTTTTTAACTATATCAAGCGTTTTGATGCACTGGAAACTACTTTGCTTGATAGGATTATGACAATTTTCTGAAATGAAAGCAGAAGCAGTATGATCTGTGGCAACAGCAATTCTGAGTCCTTAACAGTGCTGCAAAATCAACAGGAATAGAGCTTTCCTGCATGGTGTCTTCGGATGGGGGGAGCTTGGTGGGAGATTGCCATAGAGACCCTCGTGGGGGACGTAGAAGTCATCCCACCTCGTTTATTTCTACAGCCAGATACTGAAAATGAGGCATGGTTTTGGCAGGCTCCTTTCATCTTTCTGAGGCAAGTAGTTGATTTCTAATTCACGGAATTAGAGTGCTCTCTGGAAGGAGCACGGCCAGTGATTTGGGGTGGTTTACGGCTTTCTCTCTAGGCTGCACTTTGGCGGAGGTGGAGGAGGCGACGGGGCACAGCAGCGGCCTCGGCCGTGACGGGCACGTCTGTGCCGCAGTCACCCAGGCGTACCCAGGTGTGTTTTAAAATGCCTCGTGTAAGGCCTGTGCGGTCGTGGCCCAGCGCTCAGTTTGGCCCGGTATGGCGGGACACGCTGGGTATCTGCAATATCCCAGGGCATTGTGGCTGGCACCAGAGCCCGTGCGTGGCCGCGGGCCATGGCTCTAGAGCAGCGCTCACGTTGCGGGAGGCCTCTGCGTAATGAAGGCCCTGCCCTCCCCCTCGGCAGCTCCTGGAAGGCACGCGATGTCCTCCGGGGAAGCAGCGGAGATGTGGGAGAGGAGGTGAGAGGGTAGCTCCGTGTGGCCTGAGGGGTGCTGAGCGGGCAGGGACGGGGTGAGGAGCCAGAAGGGAGAAGGTGTCTCTCTCATTCTCACCCCATGGATCAGACAGAAATAAGCGGTCACTCTCTGATGTCCAGGCCTGTAGAGGGTACTGGAACAGCGACAAAAGCCCTGAACATTCAAGTTATGGAAAAGATGAAGGGAAAATACGCAATCTGTTTTGAGGTTAATCGTGTATCAAAAGCACATAGGCTTCATGGCCTCTGGGATACTTAAGACATGCCTGTGGAAGCAGGGTTCAATAGACAGCTACATGGAGGCACCCCGTGTGTGGATGTTGTTGCTCGTTCTCCATTTTAAAAGAAGATTGTTTCCATGCTTTAAACAAATAAATGTATAATAACAATCTTTAATCAACGTATTTTGCATTGGTTTTATTTCTGAGTCGGGCCCTCTCCCAGCTGCCAGTAAACCATCGCTGTCCCAATGTATCTCTTGCCCTTTCCCCACCTGTGTAGCTCTGAAGCCTTTTTTTCTTGGGGGGGGGGGGGGGGGTGTGTCAATATCTGTGGTGACACTTGGGTTAACAATAATGAAACTAAAAACCTGTGAAGCTGGAGTGCAAGAATTACAGTTTAACAAGCAAACAGGTTAGAGAACCTCAGTCTTATTGCCACCTGTCCTTCATCCTTTAGCTGTCCTTCTTTATTTGGGTATATCATATAATTAAGCTATAATCCAGCATTAAGCTTCACTTCCAACCCAGACGAGTGCAACCATTATTCTTCCTAAACCCCTGTGGCATGAATATAGTTATCGTATACAGCATGAAAGGATGGTCTTAGGCACTGAGGATTTGCATACAACTGTTTTCTTCGTACCTAGGCCAGATTTTTCACTGCTTCATGTTCCATAGGGTAACACATGAATGTGCTGAGCATTTTTTCAAGACTTGTATATCTACAGTAAACTTTCTTACAAAAGAGTTACTCACTCAAGCCTGAGTGGCCAGTGGTATTTATGCAGAATAGAGAAATTCAACCTTTTATTCTATATATGTAGGAAATCCACTTTTCTGTGACAAAAACCACTGTATATTTTGAATAATCATTTTTCCTCACATAAAAAATATAAATATTTTTAAGAAAATGCTGCAGTTTGTGTTTCCAACATTATAGACTTGTGTCTTCTGTGTTGAGGAAGAAGAGAACAACATCACCAAAAGGATTAAAGAATTAACTCTAAAAAAATTATAAAATGTTCTCTATAGACTTTCATGCAGGAGAAAAAGAATCAAAAGCTACTGATAGAAATGAGATCAATTTATAAGATGTTCACTCTACTGGTGAATGGCTCGCATTTTTAAAAATTAGAATATTAAATAGATGGAAGAATTAAGTATAATTCTGCTCCTGCAGCATTCTAAATAATATGGTGCAAGGTTGTAAAGTTATTTTTAGATAAGTATGGAAATCATATATATAATTTTTGTCAATATAAGACATTTGAACTTCCTCAGTTCTGGTTTCCAGTGAATGGTGTTCCACTTCCCCATTAAAAGATTATGTGCACAGAAGTTTGTGGGCTATTCTGTATTGTCCTCAAAATAAATGAGTACACTTAATCCTGCCCAGAACGATTCCTCTCCTCTGGTTTTTTCAGACGTGTGTTCTTTGTAGGCTCACAAACAGTTACTTTTAATCACATTTTGAGGTAGTGTAATAAACATGAATATAATATTATTATTCCTTACTGCAGGGTATCTTGGAAGTTCTGATCAATAAGGCTGGCTTTTGTATACTTAAGGAGGGGAAACAACTCCAATGAAACAATGCTTCAGTGCCAAATTGGCCTGCAGGGCAATGAGATAATCTGATTTCACAAACTCATGGTTGCTTTTTACAATTTCAGCTCGCATCTGTCAAAAGCAAAGAGGAGTCCTGTCCTATTGAATTTTCAGTTGTCTCTAGTGCCTCCATCACAAAGTCCCATAATTAGATGATTTTTGCTGAGATGAGAAGTCCTTTTATAACGTATCTACATACAGCCTGTTTGATTGCCATGGTCAAACTCATTTGCTTAAAATGAGTCTTGACAGTGAAGCAGACTTTCTTTCTTCATGTGAAGGAGGACAGTGGATAGCAATAGAGTGGAGAGTTGTTGAGTGAGAGAAGAAGTTGGAAGCCTACCTTGCTGGAACATGCCTATTTATTATTATTTCTATCACTTTAGCGCTGTAAGCCTCATAAGGTGGGTTCTGCCTTTCTGTGCACTGCACCAATGAGGTGTAAGATGTGTGTTCCTTGACTGAGATTTTACTGCTTTTAAAATGGCAAAATGATAACCTGAAGGAGGAAAATTAATTCTGTGAATGCTACTTATGGCCATGGTTATAACATGAACTAAGCAGCAGCTACATGATTTCTGTGGTAAGACACCATGAAAAGTTTCAGACTTCTCTCAGGAATTTTTGAAAACAGTATTGAAATCTCTGACCTTCAGGCTTTGTTTCAGTTTTTGACCATTAATGTGGCTGGCTGCTGCCTCTTGCTTTAAAAC
>NW_010517265.1:11175-15651 GCF_000687285.1 Phaethon lepturus
CACTCTTTCTCTTTTTCTGGCAGGTTTGTCAGCCGCCAAATTGCTGTCTGAGTCTGGGGTTAACGTGGTGGTTCTCGAAGCCCGGAACAGAGTTGGAGGAAGGACATTCACTGTGAGGGTAGGTACTTTACGAGATGCCTGACTCTCACTTGTGCTGGTCTATGTTGTTGCAAATGTCACTTCTATCTTCGAGAAGGGCATGAAGGAGGACCCAGGGAACTACAGGCTGGTCAACCTGAACTCAGTCCCTGGGAAGATGATAGATCAACTAATCCTGGACACCATTTCCAGGCACATAAAAGACAAGAAAGTCATCGGCCAGCATGGATACACCAAGAGGAAGTCATGTGTGACCAACCCATAACCTTCTGCAATGAAATGACTGCCTTGGTAGATGAGGGAAGAACAGTGGAAATTGTCTGCCTAGACTTCAGTGATTCAACATTGTCTCCCATAAGATCCTCATAGACAAGCTGATGAAGTATGGGCTGGTTGAGCAGACAGTGAGGTGGACTGAAAACTAGCTGAACAGACAGGTTGAGAGGGTGGTGATCAGTGGTACAAAGTCTAGTTGGAGGCTAGTAACTTGCAGTGTACCCCAGTGGTCAATACTGGGTCTGATCCTGTTCAATAGCTTCATTAATGATCTGCATGATGAAGGGACTGGAGCATCTCTTATATGGCAGAGAGCTGGGGCTGTTTAGCCTGGAGAAAAGCAGGCTCAGGGGGGATCTCATCAATGTATAGAGGGGAGGGAAGGGAGGGTGTGTAGAGCATGGAGCCAGGCTCTTTTCAGTGGTGCCCAGTGGCAGGACAAGAGGCAATGGGCAAAAACTGAAACACAGGAGGTTCAAAATACCTGAACATGAGGAAACACTTTTTTACTGTGAGGGTGACTGAGCACTGGCACAGGTTGCCCTGGGCGGTTGTGGAGTCTCCCTCCTTGGAGATATTCAAAAGGTTTCTGGACATTGTCCTGGGCAACCAGCTCTAGGCACCTTTCCGGAGTGGGAGAGGTTGGACCTCTCAACCTCAGTCATTCTGTGATTCTGTTGGGTTTGACATCATTAGCCAGGGGGCAGGGGGGAGTAAAGTTCCCAGAGAAGACAGATGTCTCAGGTTGCCACCCCTTTTGTCAAGTAATAGAACTCTGTTTGAACAGGTTGCATTGCAATATATGCCAGTAAGCTATATATGACTCTGAGAGCCATCAAATGGCCTAACCAGAAGTGTGTAGTGCCATTTTAGCTGCCCTAGGATACCTTGCCTGGCCTCCAGCTGCAGGTCTTTTGTGGGTCGTGTGTCAAATTTGTCAGCCTTGAACAGAAGTCTTGGATAACTTGGGCTGTCTGAAGTGATGTTAAACATCTGTATTAAGGTAACTGAATTCCACCCACATAGTCCATACCCTTTGTCCATGGCAGGATCTGCTCTGCCTTTAACATTACAGAGGGAAACTATCATCTGAGACTCTGGGCGTCAAAGCATTTCTCCTCATTCCCATCTCACTTTGCATACTCTAACAGGCATGATAACTAAGAGCCCTATAAGAAGCAGCCTAAGCAGGGCCAGACATCATTACAGCTCAGATATACATTTTAACACAGCTTAAATTATCTGAAATAACACTCCTGCTTCTAAAAATGGACTGCATCTTGATTGCCATTAAAAAGAAAATGAAAAAAATTATGAGTCACCTGTGGCGCAGGGTAATGTAATACAGACGTTACCTCTGCTTCCCACCCTGCAAGTAAGGGAGGTTTAAATTATGTCAGATGCCATTGCTGGGGAGCCAGAGATAAACAGGGGTGTTTCAGCAGAAATCATTGTACGTGAAACATGAAGCATAAACACCATCCTTCTGTGACACTGAGAATGCCTAGCTTAAAATGCTCACTATAAACAGTGTTAAAAAGAGTTACTCTTTTGTGAAATCAGCCTGCTTTTAATGGTACGCGTCCCTGCAACTTTTTGCTTTCTTCCTTCCTCCCAAGTGCTTGTGATGCTGGTCTGAGGGGTGTGTGGAGCACCTTGGGTGGCAGGCATGGCTGGGGGCTGCTAGCCAGAGTGCACTGGGATAGAGCCAAGGTGTGCCATGCTGGAAAGGAGATTACTCTCCTTGAATACTGAAGTGCGGGGCTCAGCATCTACAGCATTAAGCCTAAGCAGATAACTACAGAGAGAAAACAACACTGGAGATATTTTTGAATTTGAGAAAGGTTTTGCAATGACAAGAAAAGTAGCATGAATGAATTGTGAAAAAGTGGGGTTAGACTTTTAACCAAAGTATTGATTTGGTTGTGTATTTCTTCATAGTATTATGTCTTTTGTGAGACTAAAAAGCCAATACTGAAAGCTACAGTGAAATTTAAACGAGTTAAACCCAGTTGCACACATGGAGTGAAAATACTGTGATCTCTGTGTGCCTGTCATTACAGAGCTCAATACTGCCTAAATTAAGTCAGTCATTAAGTCATTTTCTCCTGTGCATATAGTTGCAGTGCTAGCCAGTATGGAATAATTCTTCCTACTTCTAAATGTTTGTATTGAGAAACTTCCTGCACAGCTTCTGATTCCCGTATTCTTTCTTTTGACAGAACAATCAAGTTAATTACGTAGATGTTGGTGGATCGTATGTGGGACCTACCCAAAACCGGATTCTCCGACTGGCAAAAGAGCTGGGTGTTGAGACCTATAAAGTGAATGTCAAGGGCCATACCATCCATTATAAGGGTGTAAGTATTGCATCTTTCATGTTCAGATACCTAACAATAACATTGATATTTGGAAATTACTGACAGTTATTAAGGGGGTTTCATTTAAAGCTTGCTTTTAGTAATCCAGTAAGCACATGTTTGAAGTGTTGCTATTCTATTTTAATTTATTGGCAGTGGAATCAGTGGTTCTTGTTTTCTTTTGAAAAGTGTTCAGAAAATGGGACTGACAGCAGTTAAAATATTTGGGATACATTCAGCACCTGATTGTCTTTTAACATATCATCTAAAGAATTTTTGCCTGAAATTTCAGAAAATTCTAATTCTGAAATACAAGCCAAATTTAAATAAGAAAAAACATAATACTGTTGAATGCTACTGAATGACAATATTATGCAACAGTGTTATGGGACTCGTCTGGGAGTAGTATAACGTATTTGCCCCACTTACATTATTAGATTCACGTGAGATCCCTCCCAGTCCATTAGCATGGGATTCATCTTTCTTACAAATGGAATTTGGACATGTAATTTGAGACTCATAGAGATTCCCTCTCTAGCTAACGGAGCCCAAGGCTCGCTATAAACTTCATGTCTTGAGATGTGGGCAGCGGGAGTCCAGATGACCACTATTGAGTAGGTGATGGTGTGGCCAAAGTGAACTGCAACGAAACCTGTCTTCAGAGCAGCCCTTGTCTTAGATCTTTAGCCCACCAAATTTTTGCTGAGATCCTATTTCAGGACCTACTGCCAAAACCAGTGCAGGGGGAGAGTGGTACGGAAAGGGACAAAGAGAGGCCTAAGATCCATAGGTATGAGGTACAAGCATCCATCTTCATAACTCACAAACTACTTTACTTTCCAAATACCATCACTTTAAATTTTTTTTTTAATAGCCTTTAATTTTGATACTTTCCAGACTCTGGCAGAACAAGGCTTGAAGCCTATATGAGTCAGAGTTGACATACTTGGTAGCGGCAAGGCTATGTGATGGATCCTTAACTGGTTTCATTTCTATTACCTTCTCACTTTTTCTTCTGAGAATTAGAGCAATGCGTTCATGCTGTGAAGTTTTATCATCTGGTTCTATAACCTGTCCTTATTGGGCAGATTCATGCCATGCTCATAAAATAGCCACATCTTAAATAAGTGCATAGCCACTCTCTAATAAAAAAAAGAAAAAAAAAAAATTTGCACCACCTGCTGTAAAATCGGTGTAATTCTACAGCAAGTGGGCTGGGCTGATTTGTACCAGCTGGATGTTTGGCCCACTCTATTTCATTTAAGCTCAGACATGGATCTCTTAACATCTTAAAAGGCACTTATCTTCTGTATGTTAAATAGAAGGCTCTAATGGGTTACATGAATTTGAGCCTTTAATCCATTTTGACACTGAAGCTGCAGCTTTTTTTTGGTTCCACATTACATTATGCATGTCCTTGCTAATGACCATGTAATTTTGTAAGTTTTCTTTGAAGTGAAAGCATGTTCCTAAGCAAGAGGCAGCATTATGAGCTATTCAGCTGGATCACAGGCTGTGGATCAATTATAGATTTGACATCATGGTCCTGCTGAGCTAACCAAGGTCCCCAAGGGAGGCATAGTTTTTGGAACATGGTGACAGCAAAGGGGCTTTAAGGTCTCCCAGCGTGGACAGACTTAAGTGCTGGATAAATAATAATGATGCATTTCCTCCAGTTCGTCTCATTCCTCCCACATCCTCTTCCCACGAATTGCAGGCCTTTTGTTTTCTTCTCTTTCCC
>NW_010517265.1:15682-30185 GCF_000687285.1 Phaethon lepturus
CCTTACTTTTTTCTTGAGACCTTGTGCAGTCACCATGCCCTTTGTTTTAGGGATCTGTTGTTGAACCCTCTCTTACATCCCACATCTACAAGAATCCCCTTGAAAACAAACTGTGCAGTCCTGGCTATTAACTGATTGGTGAGTGCTCAGGGACCTCAGGGCTTGCACATTTTACACACTGTTATCATGTTGTGATGGTGAGTTGGCCAGGTAGGGATTGTGCTCTCCTGGCTATAGGTGCATCCCTCTTATTCATTAAAGATGCTCCAGGATCCCAAGCACCTGTGGTATTTCCTAGATGATAGAAAATGTGTTGGCAAAGAGCTGATTTGATATTAAAGGATCATTGTCTCAGAAATTAAATATTAATTGGAAAGATAGATGTGTTCAGCTTCTTGGGCTAATATGTTGTCAGCAGTGGGCCAGCTGCTGCCTTTCAGGTTTGAAAACTATGACTAAAACTTTTGTCTGTGTGTCATATCTGCTATTTCTGCCAGTTGATGGCTGTTGGGGAGTGTGTAGCCGGGACCAGATAGGATAGTCTCTTCCCAAGGGCATGTCTCCAAAGTCTGCAATGCTGTGTGGTTTTGTCAGAGGTGAGAGGGAGAGTGTTTTGAGGAATGACTAAACATGGCTTTAGATTTTGTTGTGACAGTCATTCAACCATATATAATCCCCAGCATCTCCAGATTAAGAGATTTTTAGTCTTTTGTTTGCCATAGTAATCAGTTAAATTTGGCTTTTTCTGAAGTTTTCCAGGATATTGCTTGGATTTAGTTAGGGGAAAGTGGGGAAATGGTTTATCCTAGCAGCTGAAGCAGCCAAGGGAGAGTGGAAATCCCTGGAGGGATTTCATGAGCTTCTTTGCTCTGAAAGGAATTTTTCCCATATGTGTGTGGAAAAATTCCATATATTGCAAACTTTAAAAACTACATTGCTTTGTGTGGGCAGGTTTCCTTTGTAGTTACAGTTTATTTGAAAAATTCAAATATGTAACTATTGTTTATCTTTTTTTTTTTGTTTGTTCATTCTTTCTCATCAGTTAGCTTGATAATGCAGACTGCTTTGATATCAATCAGGAATTTATTTGTATCCTGTTGTCATAAATCTGTAACTTCAAATTTCCAAGATTTTCTTATGAGCCCCAGACTTTCTTTCCAGCCAAATTGCTCTGTGGCTACTGTCCCGTAATTCATCAAGAATGCTTTAGGACTGAGAATAGGCAGATGTGCTGGAGTTCTTCCTTCCCAGAAGAGGCAGATAGCTTTTTATTTTTACAGAGGTCCTTGAAGGTCACACTGTGCTCTGTTTTCACCTTCTGTTTAGTAGAAGACCCTAAAAGGTAAAGGCATTAGGGCCTGGGTGTGGTATTAACCTTCTCATGCAACTGCGGTCCTCTAATACCTGGCTGCAGCACCCAGCTCTGGTATATGTAATATTAGTAAATAAGGACTGGTTTTGCTTATTTCTTTGCTTTTGATTTTCAGAGCAAGGTAACACTTGACAAAAGATGAGTATTTGTATGAAATTCTTCACATTGGCCATCTAGTCTTTCCTTCATCTAACTTTAAGAGATTAGGATGCAGCAAGTAAGTCTGTCACTAAGTCTGTGCAGATTGCCATAAATCTGCAGTTCAGACATGGGAATTGCAGACAGTCCAAGGCATCGCAGTGCTTGCAAGGCTAGACCTTCTGGAGATACTGAGCAGGGAAGGATGCCCACCTGAGGGCTCACACCCTGGGGAACCGATGCTCTATCTGCCTGCGTGCGGTGCGCACAGCCCAAGGGCGATAGCCATCCCTGCCCTGGGGCACAAGGAATGCTCCTCCTGTGCTTCCTGACCTGTAGCTCATCTCAGCACAGAGGACAGGAGCCAGACTTGCCTTTCTCAAGACCAGCAAAGTTGTCTGCTCCTCTTTGAAACAGGGTGGTGTCACAGTGAGGTGGCTTGGGCTTAATTCCTGTAGTTATGGCTACAAGCCACAGTATAGCCCTGGGCAGGGAAAAGACAGACCTTGCAGAGCACACCTCTCTCTGCTGCCTTCTTTCTAACCACTGAACTAGGGTGCTTAGGGATATTGTTTCCTTTGAATTGGCGTGGGGTAACTAACCCAGGCAGGCAGCAGGACTCAAATCTGAGGTCTGCAGGAAAGCATTCAACACATCAGGAAATGAAAAAAGAAGTTAGATAAACCCTGTGGGTCAGTCAAGCAGCCTTGTGTTAGCATGGGAACAAAGCCAATAGGTTATTTGCCTTTCTGTTAAGGCAACAGTAGTTCTCAAAATAATACACCCAGAACACTATAAACTTGTTTAAAAATGGAATATTGCAAGACCTTGCCTGCTTGCAGTGAGCTCCTCTGTGAAACATGCAGCCAGAGCTCCTCTGCCTAGTTGGGAAACTAGCATTAAAAACAAATGAATAACTTACCAGCTCCAAGTCATTTGGGCTAGATTTGCTCCCTGCTGTGGAGATACTTGTGCAAGAGAAAGGGTTGAAAAACTGATGGGGATAAGGCTGTTTGGTGTGCTTTCTCTGATGGGCAGTGGGGATTTCTCCCCTGGAATTTGTTAGAATTGGGCTTTTCTCTGATCAGCTCCCACCTCTTACAGATCCAGGCCCCTGCACAAGGAGTTAGTGTGCCTGTGAACTATTTCAGGCTCCTGAATTCAGTCTCAGCCTCTTCCAGGTCTCTTAGCACTGGACTTTGTAATTGTATTGGACAAAATACAACTTAAAAAAATTTATTTTTCCAGCTTTTCCTGCCCTTGGTCTTCCTCCAGTCTTACTGAAGTGATGGTTTTTTACATGCAAAAGAGAGCAGCAAGTACTGCAACTTTAGGCTGTGTTAGTTATCAGTTGGCATGTCATAATTCTCAGGGGATAAAATGTGTTTTCCCATTGATCTTGCTGGGCTAGGTTTCTCCCAAGGTACTTGGCAGAATAGAGAGGTATGTTTGCTTTTTATGGGTGAGGTGTACCATAAAGGTGCTTAGATAGTTTAAAAGTTTAAAATGCATGCAATTTTAGACCCATCGATTTTTAGGATGCACATTTCAGCAGGCAGGAGAACATTCGATTCATTCATATGTAATAATGAAGAATGCCTAGGAACAAGGATTATTACCTCCTTGTCCATTGCTTGAGTATCCTTAGCCCAGAATTTGACAACCTGCTCAGAACAAATGTACCCCTCCCCATCCCTTCTGAATAAAAAAAAAGTGTTATTGACCTTTTTAATGTCATCCTAACTGTTTTTTCCCCTCATACTTAGCTTCATGCATTCTTAGCTTCATGCATTCCATGTTTACATGCATATGCAGGGTAAAAAAAAAAAAAAGCTAGGTCTTTTGGGGCAAAAGGTCAACCATGTGATGATGGTGACAGAATTTTGTTTTCATGAGTAATGAAGATATGCTCCATTGTGTTTCAGTTGCTTATGTTCTTATGTGTATTTTAGGGAAAGTCAAACTATTTCACAAATATTTCCCCTTCAACATGGAATCCCTTAGTTTATCTGGATTACAATAACTTGTGGAGGACCATGGACAAGCTGGGAAAAGAGGTAAGCGATGTAAATTGCATCTGTTTCCTACAATGCTCATGTCAGCACAAGTAAGTCTGGTTTTGTTTTGTGTTGTTTCTGGCAGGCTTTTTTATTGCTTCTTTAACATAAAAAAAAAAAAAAAAAAAGAAACATCCATCAGGAAGGATATCTATGTTGCCCAGGAACTATCGGAATAACACAGCTTCCTCACTGAGAGGGGGTTGGACTAGATGACTTTTAAAGGTCCCTTCCAACCCAAACCATTCTATGATTCTGTGAGAGGATACAAAAAGATCTGGAGATGTCTAAGATAGCTGAAAAAAATGGGGTTGAATCTCAGTGTATGTACTTTCTCATGCCAGGGAAAACCATTACACGAGCTGGGAGATGAGAAGGGTTTTTCCCCTTCCCCTGTGAGAGCCTTTTTGAGTAAGGGTGATTCTTTTTTGTAGCTGCCTAAGATGGGCTCCAGTTTGGCTTCATAGTAATTTTATTTCTAAAATTCTTAAACAGTACACGCCTTCAAAATCCAAGCAGTACAACTGCAGATCTTCCTGTGTGCAAAAAGTAGCCCCTGGAGCTTCATGCTGTCTTTCAAATATTTAACAGTTGCCTTATAATTTGGCTGCAAACCAGTGGCCCTACCTTAAAATAACCTTCAGGCATAACTAATGGTATTCCTACAAAGTGCATCGGGTTTATGTGGTTTTGAAGAATCCAATTTGTGCATGATACTACACATTTTTTTGTCAAATAATATATCTTTTTAAAAGATTCAAATGTACGATAGTTTCCTCACATGTTATGGTACTTACATGCAATGGATTATTATTATAAAGAATTAAACTGTCTAAAAATAATTTAATAGTATCTAGACATTTTTGCTCCCTCTGTAGTTAACAGAAAGACATGGGGGCCTTGAGATACCTTCTTGTAACTGAATGAATCTCTGACTGGAGAAAGAGTTTTTCCCTCAGGTGTTAGAGGACACCAAGATGACTCAGTTAGAATCGACACCTTACCTTTGGACGACTAAAGGCCAGATGAGTCCCGACATATGGATATAGCTCATTGGTCAGACAAAGCCAGATTTGGTGGTCATGGTACAATTCATGCCCAAAGGTGTGAATGGAAACTATGCCATTTAGTGAATTTATTCCAAATTTACAGCCACGTGCAGGGGACAAAAAGCAACTCCTGGCCAACATATCAATCAACTCTGTGCTACTAACTAGCTATGACCAGGCAATGATATAGTACTGAATAATTTCTTGAATATTTTGCCTCTGTCTCCAGATTCCTCTTGAAGCACCATGGGATGCTCCACATGCTGAAGAATGGGACAAAATGACCATGAAAGAGCTGATAAATAAGATTTGCTGGACCAAGTATATAATTCTTTATTCACTTTGAAATGCAGCTGCAGAATGATAGGCTCCCTGCAAAATTCTGGGGTACAGCTACATACAGCTGGAGTATAGGTGATGAGAGAGCAGGAGGTGTTTGAGATGAGGCTGGTCTTTGGGCTGTTGTCAGGTGGTGGGTGAGGGCCTGTGGAGGATAAAGTGGTATTCAGAGCTTGTGTTGGCTGGCAGATGGGATTAAAGGTGCTGGGGAAACCTGGGGTTTGCCTCAGCAGGCCCACGCACACAAGAGTGACAGCATGGACTCTTCTAACCATACTTTCACTTGACTCATTTGGAGAACATGTGCCTTTGTCTTTAGGAAAAGCAACATGTAGACAAAACTCTGCTTTGTAGGTATGAATAAAGGTCACTTAACAGAAATGAAGGCAGAAGGAGGTGAGGGGGCTTCCTCAGCCCTGTGGTAGGCTAGGAGCTGAGGAGTGATGTCCTCTGACTCAGCTATGACCTCTCCTGTGCAGTTATCATATGTGTCTCCTTTTACTGCGTGAGCTGCATCGTGTGTAGCGCGGAGCAGGCGGATGCCGCTGGCACATCAGAGAGCAGCACGCTGTGCCAGAGGGCAGCTGTTTTCCAGTGGTTGCTCAATGGATGGGGCAGTGCGAGACCCGAGGAGCGGGGAGTGAGCTGCTGTTGGCTCTGGAAACTCTGGAGATGTTCAAGTGCTGCTTCTTGTTTCAGTAGTAGTGCCTGCTAGGCCTCCAAAACCCTTGGAGGGAAACAAGGAAGCTGAGGCAACTTTCTTGTTACCTTTCACCTCCCTGGCTGGTTAGTGCCTGAGCCCGGTTGGGTCCTCCATGTTTGTCTCAGCAAGCCTGTTGCTGCACTTGCTCAGTTTTCCCATTGCCCATTGCAATGCACTCTCCCTCTGCTCCTGGGAAGCTGTCTTTGAATGCCAGCCAGATATCCTGGGCCTCTCTGCCCTGCAGGGCAGTTTCCCATGAGATGCTGCCAAGCAGGTCCTTCAGGGAGGATAAAATCCGCAAAAATCAAGGGTTGCAGTTCTGCTGTCTTACTCCTCTCAGGATCTTAAATTCCACAGTCTCATGGCCATTGCAATCAAGGCTGCCCATCATCTTTGCAGCATCCGACAGATCTTCCTTGTTTGTGAGTAGCAGGTCCTAGAGTATCAACCCTAGCTGGTAGGATGAGGGCCCGAGGTGATATATTGCCTAGAAAATGGCCAGTGTGTTTTTTGGCCCCTCACTACAAGAAGGATGTTGAGGTGCTGGAGCGTGTCCAGAGAAGGGCAACGAAGCTGGTGAGGGGTCTGGAGCACAAGTCTTATGAGGAGCGGCTGAGGGACCTGGGGTTGTTTAGTCTGGAGAAGAGGAGGCTGAGAGGAGACCTTATCGCTCTATACAACTACCTGAAAGGGGGTTGTGGCGACGAGGGTGTTGGCCTCTTCTCCCAAGTAACTAGCGATAGGACAAGAGGAAATGGCTTCAAGTTGCGCCAGGGGAGGTTTAGATTGGATATTAGGAAAAATTTCTTCACTGAGAGGGTGGTCAGGCATTGGAACAGGCTGCCCAGGGAGGTGGTGGAGTCGCCATCTCTGGAAGTGTTCAAAAAACGTGTGGATGTGGCGCTTCAGGACATGGTCTAGGGGACATGGTGGCGCTGGATTAATGGTTGGACTTGATGATCTTGAAGGTCCTTTCCAACCTAGTGTTTCTGTGATTCTGTGATTCTGTGATTCTGTGATATGTCTATGAGGGATGACACTGTGCGAATAAAAAAGGCACAATATTCAATATGGGGTGATGACAACTGGAAATACTCTCTTCTTCCTTCTCTTTTTTCAATTAATTCTCTTTATAAGGCAAAGAGAAGTGTTCTGATACGAGCACTTGTATCCCCCCTTGCTGTGCTGGTCCCTGTGCTATTCTGTAATGCTCTCCTCCCTTGCATTCAGTGTCTTTTATTTGTGTGGCTGTGCTCTGTTGGCCCTTTCACTCTGACTGTGGTTAAGCACTGTGCCTGCAGCTTCCTGATCAAAATTTTCCATTTGAAATGATCTGACCAGCTTAAATCTTGCTCCAGCTCCATGTGATACAAGGTACAGCCATTTGGACTTTCTTTTGCTCTCTGTGGCATTGTAGTTTTCTTTACAATTACTTTTAAGAGCCATTTGCCTGCAAACTCAGTCACTTTTGAACTACTTTTTCTGTTGCAAGTGCACTGGCTCTTCCTTTTCTAGTTTTTAGTGTTCCCCTTAGTCAGGGAGCCAATGGAGTATAAGCAGAACTGGGTTTATAGTGATCTCTCCTGTAACACGCTTCTCTGCAAGACTGCTTCTACTGCCAAGGGTTTTGTGGCACTCCAGTTTTAATGGATGTGTTTAGCTGAAGCACATTCAAAAATTCAGTAAAAAGTCATTTTAGATCTTCAAGCCATGTGTTTTTCTACACATAGTTAAAAACCATAGTGCCCTAAACAGAAAAGCTCTTCTGCAGCATTTTCTGTATGACTTGGGTCAAGATTATAAAAGAAGATTTGTTTGTCATGTGTCACAGATCAGCATCTACTGATCCTGGAGAGACTCTTCACATTTCTCAAGCCTGACCTGCTGCAACTGTTTAGTGTCTTAGTGGTTTCAGGATTGTTGCAGAGGGTTCTTGCATGCAGGATGTTTTCATATCCTGGCTAATGAAATAGAGGTGTCTGGGCTTCATCATACCCGGGGAAACGAGGTTATAAAAGTTTATAAGTTACATATTTTAGCCCAGATAACTTGCAAAGTTCCTTCCCTTAGCAGATGATTATAAATTTATGTTGTTTTATGAAACTTCATCCAAGTCAAAGACCTTTCACCTTCTTTGCAAAATGATCTCCATTCTCTTAGCAATCTGTAGCCCCAAATGAAAGAAATGTGAATAGACAGGTCCTCATCTCCTGTTGCTGTAATTCTGTTTACATTCACAGTACTTATTATGGTAGACAGCTGACCCTCTCTAGCAATGACTGCCAATTTGGTTTCTCTGGGTTACCTACCATGTCTGGTTCTTGGTTTCACAAAAGGTCTGTGCAGCAGTGTTACATGGGAGATGGGGAATGTCTTGGCTGCATGGCTAGTTGAGTCCCTCGGGACCCATCAGACCTTGGAAACGATGTGCCTGATGAGCTCCCCATGGAGGAGAATGCAGAAGAATTTCACTAGCTGGTTACCAAATGCATTCTCCTGGTGAGAAGAATATTTGTTCTGATGAAAGGAACAGCAGCTGGGAAACTGTTTGAAGAAATAACTAAGGTGAAATCAGTGGGATTTCTAACTAAAAGGGTAAGTGCTTTGGGAGGGAGGTGCTGATATAAACCTACTGAAACAGTTTCGCTACAGACTAAAAAAGAGATATAAATCATCTTGGCTTTTCTGACTTTGGGAAAGCAACCCTTATCGAGAATACCAAAGAAAATCCTGAAAGCAGTCAGGAAGTCACATCTACTCACTGCCTGTTTCTGCCCTTGTGTCTTATGCAGAGCTGCTAAAGAATTTGCCACCTTGTTTGTGAATGTCAATGTCACATCTGAGCCTCATGAAGTCTCTGCGCTCTGGTTCCTGTGGTACGTGAGGCAGTGTGGGGGCACAGCCAGGATTTTCTCCATCACCAATGGGGGCCAGGTACAAAATGTCTCATATTCTTCCTCCTCTCTTGAAACCATAAAGAGCAAGTGGAGTGTTGTAGCCGTCAAAGCCCTGCAATTAATGAAAAGAGTATGAAACACCAAGTTCATGTGACACCGGAGACAATTATGCTCTCATGAGGTGGAACAGCTCTCTCAGCTAACTCTGTACAATGACAAATTTTATTAGCTAGGCTTTGGGATAAATTGGGACAATTTAATCGATTGTTTTTTCCTGTGCATTCGCTTCAGCACAGTCCTTTTGTTGCTCTTTTATTGCTTTTTTGCCAGTTTGTTTTCTATGGGTTACTTAGCACATTTGAATGTTTTCAAGAGCTCAAAGCAATTGTACTTCAGTGTGAAATACTTTTTTTGGCATTGAAGGCTCTAATGACAAGAGTTGGAAGTAGATAGCAAAAGGCCCTTCCTTCTTGGGACAGCTCACATGGTAGCATATTTTATGAGCTACTTCAGACTGTTTCTCACCTTGGTTGTTGCAGGTGCCTGGTTGCCTGCAGAACATCATGGTTTTCATGTGTTTGCTCTGGATGAAGTTTCAGAAAAGGGGAGAGGGGGCTGTCAAAATAATTTGGATGTGCTATGTCAGCACCCTTTACTAGGCTATTATGTCAGTTAATGCAGCCTCAGAAAGCACACACAGCATTTCAGACTTAAGCTATCAACAGTAAAAATGGAGACAATACCACACCCTTCCAAGTGTGCCAGGATAGGGAAACATTAAGAGAAGTTGCTTGGAGAGATGCGAAGTCTCCATCAACATCTGTCCATTGGGGTAAGAATAGACAACCATGTGTCAGAAAGGATGTAAGTAGAGCTAATGCTGCCCTGAGGTAGGAGCAAGACCCAGAAGCCTTCCTCCTCAGGAGCTCCTCAGCCTTACTTGCTGTCCCACGTCAGCAATTGCTAGATGTTGCAGCAAGAATCAAAAATAAAATTAATCCCAAGATACTCATAGCTAAACAAGACACTTGGAGAGGGGAAAGCTAGCCTGGGAAGAGCACTTCCTTTTCTTTGTGCCTGGATGGGGCAAGTTGTCTTTGGTTTCTACCATTGTTCCCTCTCCCCTCACCCCAATCAAAATCAGTTGAGCAAAAACACTAAGGGTTTCTGACTCGCCCATGACGAGTCTTCTAAAACTTCTTTAGGCAGCCGTTGCAGTCTTTCAGCACAAAACTTTGTGGCTCCTTTCCTCCCTGCTAGTACCAGCATCTTATATGTAAAAGTGAGCTGCTTGCTATAACGCTGGTGGCTGGTAGATAAAGGAGGGTTAGTGCTTCCTCTGAGCCTCTGCACAGACATCGCAAGGATGTGTCACAGATTGTGCTTTTTTCCAGACAGCAATGTCTTTGTGTCTTCCCAGGAACAGATAAAGCTCATTGCCTGCTGCACTTGAGGCCAGAACAGTTAAAGATCTGTTTTGCTTCTGGGCTGGTGCAGGCTTTTGCTGTACAGATGCAAGTTGGTGGTTTTGTCACACATGAGGGTTTTGGTAGCACAGTGATCGGTAAAATACACAAAACCTCTTTTTAATGAAGTGGTATGTTTATACTAGCTAAAATACATGCATTCTATTTGCTTATTCTCCAGGCTTCAAGAGTCTTTAATCCAGCTAATTGTGGAAGCCATTGTGAAAAATGGTTTAGGCAGCAATCCCCACTGAGGCTCAGGTTTATGCCTTCATTCTTCTGAAAGCCTGGGCCTCTTTATGCACCCTTAGGACTTGCAGATTTGGCCTGGAGTTTCTTGGTTATGAGCAGAAGTCATATTCAGTGTCATTGTGATTAATGCTGGTGATTTTTCGTTTGTGTTTCTTTTCTGTTTGTTTTTTTAGGAGAGGAAGTTTAAAGGAGGTTCTGGGCAGATATCAGAGAAAATAATGGAACGCCTCAAAGGAAGAGTTAAACTGGAGCAACCTGTGGTCCTTATTGATCAGACAGGTGATAATGTCATTGTGGAGACTCTAAACCATGAGATATATGAGGTAATTTGATCAGAATAAAAGTAGAGTGTTCATTTAGTGGAGGAATACATCTGCTGCAGCTCTTAGCCAGATATAATCAGGAAGTACCCATTTGTGTGTGTCTATTTCTCAGACCACCCTGATACTCCGTGAAACCTGCTTTTTGGATTTATTTATAACTGGGTCTCTTCTTGATGTTCTGCTAGTTAGTTTCTGTCATTACTCTGCCTTTTCTGCCTTAACTTTTTCTGTGACTATATATTTTTACATTTTAGTTCTTCATTGAGACTATTTCAAAGAAAAGAAAAATAATATTCCTGTTTGTATCTAAGTTTGTGGTTTGCAGAACAAAAAAAAAGGCTTTTCAAATGCTTTTAGTAAAATTTTGCCTCTGTGCAGTGGTGCTGTGAAATGCTCTATCAGTACTTGATTACCTGCAGATGGCACCCACAGGGCAGCAGCTCTCTTCTACATGCAGAGCCCAGCCTGCCACGGGGGTTTGTGCAGAACCATCACAATCTGCAAGACCCCCATCTCACCAGTGTTAGTGTTTGGAGGGTATTTAGAGAAAGCTAGGAGAAAGGGAAGGGGCTGTTTGGCAGAGAAGCCTGTCCAAAGGTGTCCTGGAGGAGGGACTCTCTCCCTTCCTCAGGGGTTTTTAAACCCTGGAGTTCAACCACAAGCTTATTCCTCAATGGTGGCTGAGCAGCAGCCAAGTCGGAGGAGACAGGCTTCCTACAGTCAGCAGCCCCAGCAGCGTGAGAGTGACTGAGAGCAGCAGTGTCTGTTGTGATATAGTGTCACCCTGAGCCCCAAAGCAGAGCATCCTTCATAGCTGTGGTCAGACACCAGACCTGTGAGAGGGATGGGACGTGTTCAGGAAAGCTGAAATCACCATCAGTGTTGCTTGTCCTGAAGTAGTATCCTGTGAACATGCACAAAAGTGATTTATTTTTTTTAACAGCTTATAATTTGGACAAATGGAGGTCATATTTTCCTGGGGATGATAAAAGGACTTTTTACCCGTGCCCTAAGATCTAGCTTGTCCCATTTCCCCACCTGTCTCCAGCCAAGTTTCAACTCTGGTCCTGTAGTGTCTGGAAAGCTGTCAAGAATCATCTAATCACAAAACAACACGTTTTTCCCAGCTCCTTTTTCTGAATGGCAGAATTATTTTGATTACCTAGAAATATCTGTGTGGGAAAGCCAAGCAGCAATATCAGGTGTGGGAAAGCTGTAAACAACTAATAAGAAAGAGCATCTTTCAAATGTGTCCTGCAGGGCAAGCTCAGTGAGAGGCAGCACCTTGTCTGTACTGACTGTGTTTCATGTTTCAGGGCAAGTATGTGATCAGTGCTATCCCTCCGATCCTGACAACGAAGATTCATTACAAGCCTGAACTGCCCCCAAAGAGAAACCAGTTAATTCAGCATTTGCCTATGGGATGTGTCATAAAATGCATGGTGTACTACAGGGAAGCCTTCTGGGAGAGGAAGGGTATGTGGGGAAAGTGAAGGACTTGGGTGCCCCATGCAATGCAAATTTTGAAGCTATGCTGTCAATCAATAAATAAATCCAAGGGGGGGGTGGTAAATGTGAAAACCCCCCAAACCAAACACACAGAAAAGTGAAAAGTAAAGCTCCTTAGAAAGGAGAGCTCTTCCTCCAAGCTTGAGTGCACGCTTTGTCCCAAAGATGAGCCCGGACCCAAATAGGATCCCAAATCTCATTATTGCTAGATGAGGAGGGACGACTGAGGGAGTAAGCAATGTTTCCCTGGGAAGCATTGCTGAAACCTGCAATGCACACAAGCAGTGACACTGCAGCAGCAGGTCCCTGCTTCTCCCTGCAAGCAGAGATAGGACAGCCAAAGAGAATTTACAGTAGATGACAAGGAGAGCTTAAGGTCTAAGTAAGACCTTTCCCTGCTTTTAATCCTCTGTTCTACAGACTTGGTCTCTCAGAGGACAGGAAAAAGTAGGTTAGCTTTTTGTTTAACTCAAGATTTTTTTTTCCATGTGCTGCAACATCATGTGTTTCTCAGGTTTAACTGATACCATTTCCAGAACTATTTGTATGAACAGATTAGTTTCCACTTCCTATGTGATGATACCAAGAGTTGCAGTGGGCAAGAATATTTCTTAATCAAAAGAATATAATTTTGCATGTTTCAGAGCATAAACCGGCCATTGGGATTAGAACAAAATGTAGGTAGGTTTATACATTGTTATCTATATGGGATTTTTTGCATGTTCCTCTGACACATACTGATGTGATACTAGATTATACAGCCCATGTTTCTGATGCATTACTGTTACAGGGCAACATTCCTGACAGTCTTATCATCATCAAAATCAATACAGGGTGTAAATTTGAGCCTGCAGTGACCAGATGGCATTACACTGGGTTTTGTTGCTGCTGCTGTTGTTTTGGCCAAAGTTACTCATGGAATGAACCATCATAGTTCTTGATAGATCTGTTTATTTTTAATTTTTATTCCCCCAAATGTAGAAAGCCAAAGGGACTTGCAACAATCCACAGAAATTCCTTGCTAAGTAATAATGGAATTTAAATATGGGTTTTATAAATTCACAAAATTTCCCAGAGTCAGAGGGAAGAGAGGAGAGAGACTGTTGCAAAAACACTTCAGACATGTAGGTATTATTGGTCATGAAGGAATTACTGTACAATTCCTTTTATGGATAATTTTCCTTGCTCATTACTATCAGAAACAATGATCTTCAACAAATTTCTCTGACAATCATTTTGTTTTCTTTTCCTCCCTTAGGTTATTGCGGATCCTTCATCATTGAGGATGAAGAGTCTCCAATTGGAATAACCTTAGATGACACAAAACCTGATGGAACTTTCCCTGCCATTATGGGGTTAGGAGCTTCTAGCCAAGATGTGTATTTCTTTTTGTATGAAGGAGTGGGAGGAGGAGGAAGAGGGGAAATGGCCAGGTTACATCAGTGGTGCCCACTCCCACAGTCTTCATAGATGGAGGACAGCACTTCTGACAAGCCTCTTGTGCCTCTCTAGTCTGTATAAGCTTTTAGGTGAAGCTTCTGCTGCAAATAGCCTAATACGAAGGAGATGGCTGGGAAGGAGTTGCTGAATTCAGCTGTAGTTTGTGTTAGGCATTCAGTTTTGGTTTGGGTTCGGGTTTTTTTGCTGTGGAGTAGGTTTAGAAATAAATCCCTTTCATACCTAGCTTTGTGAGCCTGTATTTGGCTTATGTTGGGCCTTGTATTTAGTGCCTGGGCCAAAATGAAAATGCTGTTGTCCAAGGAATTCTCATTTGCCTCCTCTCCCCATTGAGCTGAGGCAGGACAATGAACATCAGCTAGTGGTTGAGCAGGATTTGTCATAAAATTCAGGATTCTGAAGAAACTGCCAAGTAAAAAAGTTGAGTTTAGACAAACAGATGGGAAAATATGTAACACCATTGACCAGCTTTTAAAATAGGTTAAGCCAATATGAATAAACAATCTTTACAAATGGTTCCACAGTAATCTGAGGTGAGACTGCCAAAAAAAGGCCAATATAAATGTCAGGCAACTACTCCTTAAGTATCTGGGAAGGAAAGTTTCCCACTTCTGCTGAACTGTACATGTTTATGGGCATGTTCAAGGCTTAAAAACTTCCATGACCTGAGAGTAGTAAGCCTCCTCCAAATCCCATATGGCAAACAGTTTCCTGCTTTCTCCTTGAGGATTTATGTAACCCAGCCAGCATGGGTTCATGAAAGGCAGGTCCTGCTTGACCAACCTGATCTCCTTCTATGACCAGGTGACCCGCCTAGTGGATGAGGGAAAGGCTGTGGATGTTGTCTACCTGGACTTCAGTAAAGCCTTTGACAGCGTCTCCCACGGCATTCTAATGGAGAAACTGGCGAGTCGTGGCTTAGACAGGTTTACTCTTCGCT